>NC_082389.1:7081747-7118314 GCF_031168955.1 Gadus macrocephalus
AGAGAGAGAGAGAAAGGGGAAGATATATAGAGAGAGAGAGAGAGAGAGAGAGAGAGAGAGAGAGAGAGAGAGAGAGAGAGAGAGAGAGAGAGAGAGAGAGAGAGAGAGAGAGAGAGAGAGAGAAAGGGGAAGATACAGAGAGAGAGAGAGAGACTTTGAATTTAGACTTAAGTGTCATAAGGAAAAGGACGAGGGAAACTCAAGGTAAGCAGAGACACTGAGAGATACCGTACACAGGCTGACATACATTGAGATGATCAGTGAGGGCCAATAGATCCTTCAGAGGTGGAGAAGAGTTGCCAGAGAAAGATGCCGAGACATGTGCGTTCAAATGCGACTATGAAAAAAACAGCTCAGAATATTTAATGCAGGGAATATAGGTGCTGCATGCATCTCAAGGTTTAGCGGCTTCATGCTTTTACATTTGTCTCTTCACGTTTATAATAATAATTCGAATGTGATTGGAATCTGTATGACTGAAGACATACCGAAGGATGTCAACATTGTATATTTTTAGACATTGTTATCGAACATGCTTCACTTTTCAAACCCTCTCTCTCACAATCACAATCACACACACACGCACGCACACACACACACACACACACTTATGCACAGACTCTCATTCATGTGCGAACATACACACACACGCACGCACACACACACACACACACATCCTGACAAACCTTTTTAAAAGGCGTGCTAATGGCCCAGCGCTCTATGAACAGGGTGTGTGAGTTGGTAGGTGGTTCGTACCTCAGACTCAGGTCCCTCGTCATGGCTGAACAGACAGGCCTCCTCGTAGGGCGGAGAGAGGTCCATCCAGCCCTCGGCAGTACAGCTTCTGGAGACGTAGCCTGGTGTTGGGGGGGAGGGGTTGCGTACTATATCAGCTGCTAACTTCATTCATCTAATTTGTGTGAATGTAAAAATGCAAGTCCTCTGCTGTTCGGTTGATCGCAAACAGAACCCAGTGTTGAAGCTTCTAACTGCAGTTTGCTTGCTTGTTTTCTCTCTCTGCAGCTAAAGAAAAGCGATGTCCCTGAGCACACTGTTTGCACACTGCTCTACTAAATACACAGTAGCAATCATCTCTGATTCATATTACCCTCTCCAAACTAAAACGATAGTTTGTTTGTTTAGCTTTTTTATGTATATTGACAGACGGAATGGTCGTCTTTTGTATCCAGTAGTGTTAGAGTTGTAACGACCCATGCACTGAGCTGTGCAAACAGGCCCCCATGCTGTCCTGAGAGAGAGAGAGAGAGAGAGAGAGAGAGAGAGAGAGAGAGAGAGAGAGAGAGAGAGAGAGAGAGAGAGAGAGAGAGAGAGAGAGAGAGAGAGAGAGATGAAGAGAGTTGCAGAGAGACTGAAAACGAGTCAGATTGAATATAAGCAAAGAGAGAAAGAGATGGGGGGACTAAGGCTGAGAGAGAGAGAGAGAGAGAGAGTATTGTTTAAATAAACATTTGAGGAGTTTTGCTCTGAGAGTACCACAAGAAAAAACGGTTACATTTCTAAGGGAACATTTTAAATGACACCTATGAAGCATCAGGTCACAACCCCTTGGGATTGCTGTCTTAAAGTCGCAATATGTAAGTCTGAGCCCCTTCCAAGTTAGTGGGTGGGAAACTTTCAGAACTAAGATAATTCGACAGTGTTCTGTCCACTCTAACTGGCTTTGGGACGTCAACTTGCCTAGCTCAGCCAGCATTTAGAATTTGTAGAAAATGTCTGTTTTAGGATGGTATTCCAGTGAACATTATTGAAATCATAGTCGATCACTATTGACTACAGATATGTCCAGGTTAAATTAAGCTAGGAGCAAGGGGTGTTGACATGGTGTAGAACCTGCTAGAAGCTGTTCTAATATTGTTTTAGCATGCACCAAACCAATTGATATTCTTGGCGAGTTCTATACTAAAACTGCCAACAAATCTGACATTTCTTGTTTTCCATAAACGAGGGGAGAAATGATTCGGTAGTAGGACTGCCTTCATGTGGCTTGTTTTTCCCCTGTAAATATTTGTGGCCAGGAAGAATTTGATTTATTTACATTTTTCCCTGGTTTCAGCATTTAGAGACAGAATGCAGCCAATCATGTGAGTCTCTGTGACTCTGCTCCAGCACAAACAGCTGCACATACAAACACACACATAACCAAACATTGTGCACAGGTTTGGTGTGTGCCTGTGTGACGCCTTTGACGTCTGGGAGTGTGTGTGTGCACTGATTAGTTTATTTTTATATGGATGTGTTACTATGTTTGTGTGTGTGTGTGTGTGTGTGTGTGTGTGTGTGTGTGTGTGTGTGTGTGTGTGTGTGTGTGTGTGTGTGGTGTGTGTGTGTGTGTGTGTGTGTGTGTGTGTGTGTGTGTGTGTGTGTGTGTGTGTGTGTGTTCAGTTAAGTTTCGGTTTCAAAAGTCAAGGGTAGGTTTACACAGGGTCAACGGTACAATGAAATGTGTTGTCAGCTCCAGACGCAATAAAAGCAGTAGTCATATAACGATAAAAAAAGACACACATAACATAAACTACATAAACAAAGTGGAATGATTAGGTCAATGAGTTGAGAAGCCCGATGGCCTGCTGGTACAAATGTCCTAAGGTCTGGTGGTGCCCGCTGCCATGCTGCTGTATCGTGGGCCAGATACAGGGAGAACAATCTGTGTGCTGGGTGGCTGTGGTCCACGATTAGGCTGCCTACTGCATACCGCTGGTGACAGATATCCTATGTGTGTGTGTGTGTGTGTGTGTGTGTGTGTGTGTGTGTGTGTGTGTGTGTGTGTGTGTGTGTGTGTGTGTGTGTGTGTGTGTGTGCGCGTGCGTGCGTGCGTGCGTGCGTGCGTGCGTGCGTGAGAGAGTGCACGTGCAAACGCACACCATCTAGCCCCAGGAGCTCAACCTATCACTATGGGGGAAAATACAACGCCAGAGGAAAAGATAATTTCTGAGCTTTTTGGCAGTCTGACAGCAAGGACCATGGGACAGAATCTAGGTTCTCCAGAACCTGCGGTAGACTGTAGATCTCCTTCTGCAAATCTAGAAGGGGATCTCCTTCTGCCAATCTAGGAGGAGATCTCCCTCTTCAAATCTAGAAGAGATCTACTTATACCAATCTAAAATGAGATTTTGTTCTACAAATCTAGAAGGAGATCTCCTACATATCTAGAAGGAGATCTCCTACATATCTAGAAGGGGATCTCCGTCTACAAATCTAGCAGGAGATCTCCTGCATATCTAGTAGGCGATCTGCTGCCACAAATCTGGAAGGAGATCTCTTCTTGCATGTCTAGAAGGAGATCTCCTTCTATCGCCCTTCTACTACCCACACGCACCTCCTTCGTATGAAATCCACTAGAAGTAAAACACACAGCTAGGATTGAACCAAAACCTGGGGAGTTGACATCGAATCTATTCCTGGTGTGTTATATTGACTCCATCCATGTTGATTCCCTCTCGCTCTGCCCCTGTTTATCCAGATGGCATCTAAGCTACTGATCATTGAACACTTGAAGCTCCAACGTACACAAAACACAAGAGTCCCCGCCGGCAATCCACTCGACTCTAAAAATATCACACAGCCTCCTGCACCTCCCACTCCGTCTCTCTAAT
Organism: Gadus macrocephalus; assembly: GCF_031168955.1. NCBI lineage: Eukaryota > Metazoa > Chordata > Actinopteri > Gadiformes > Gadidae > Gadus > Gadus macrocephalus. The sequence continues at coordinate 7,085,362 of NC_082389.1, forward strand.
AGTGTCAATAACTTTGTCTGGCACGAACACTGTACATGTGTGCAGTTGGATGGGTGGGTGCTCAGAAAAAGGGCCAGCTGAGTAGCATTCTTCTAAAAACCGTGAATGGGATTTTATCCCTTATAAAATGCTAAAGTGAAATGTCGTCGGGTGGAAATTAGATTTGTGGGACTTGGCCCCCTGTGTGATCAGAGAGAGAGATTTTAATTCCTACAGGGTTGTGTGTTCTGGTATTCCCACCTGGAAAACGGCTAACTAATATAAAAAGCATACGCACAGATGTGTTAACCCATGCAAATAGCTTTAAGCTTGAACAAACATCAGGACACAGCCGCAAGTAATCTCAGATCGCCTGCAGATTAGCTGACATTTCTGCCTATTGGCGTGAAGGATGATATGACATTGTGAATCCATTTTGTGACTTTTATCAAAGACATTTGTAAATTAATTGACTTGTTTGGAAGTGATTGATTTTGCGTGTTTAGAGGAGTTTTTTCTTCAGTTTTAATTCTCAATACTTAGTTTTAGAGGGAGATAAAATTGGGTTGAATCTGTATTGTGTATTGTCAGCAACCAGGATACAAAACAAAGATAGAGATGAGAATTTCTGCAAATTATGGAAAGGAACAAGAATGCGTATTCTGTCACTTCCACTGCTCAACCACAGCCAAAGGGGAAATGGAGTTGAATTATGAATACATCTCCCACCAACCCCGACAGCTGAACCCACTGACCTTGACCGGCAGAGAAGTGCTGGAAGATATCGGAACAGGACACGTTGACCACCTGGCCCTCGTCCACGTTGAACCAGCAGCGCACCTCATCCCACTGGGTCTCACAGCCTGGGAGGACAGACACGCAACACCTTTACACTCAACCCCAAAAGTCAAAGATAAAATGCTCATTCTGTCACCCACTCAGTTGTTGACTTATTCATGTCTGTGCCTGTAAATGTGTGCGTGTGCGTGTGCGTGTGCGTGTGCGTGTGCGTGCGTGCGTGCGTGCGTGGAGGGGATTTGAGTCACTGTTATGAGAATAGGTAGCCAGGGAACCAGGTGAATCTCGAGCTCATGTTTTATTTGCTCTGCCATGTGCTGCCCCTCACGGTCAGATGGATTTCCAGCAGACAAAATAAACCCGCCCCATATTAGATAATCGGTTGGGATTGGCCCGGGTCGGGCCAATCCCAACCGATTATCTAATATGGGGCGGGTTTATTTTGACGACTGTAAAGAGGAGTGCCCTATGGCAGCCACTTTGAAGCATCTTCAGATACAACCAAGATGGCTGCAGCTGATGTGTTTCATTGCTCTGATTGCCTGTAGGTCTATGCACAAATGACAGAACTGCAGGGATTCGAGAACGTCAAAGCAAACGAGAAACTAGATCTAAAATAAAAACCTATGGTGCAATATTAGGTGGGGTTAACAGAGTCATTGCAGATGTCATGTTGGACATCTGGTGGAAAGACGAAGTCAACAATGTGGACCTGTTGAAAAGAACAAGCCGAGACCCCATAGACTCACATATCCGAAAAGGAGAATGTGGAGTTGGATTAGCCACGTCCTCAAAGATAACCTGTCACAAACATCCCCCCGACAAGCCCTGAAATGGAAGGAAAAGAGCCCGAAGAACAGCTGGACTGGGAAGTCAACTGGGAATAGCTTTGCTTGAAAAGCCATAGCAGAGTGAAATGGAGGATATTTGTCTGCGGCCTGTTTGCACCCAAGAGGAGCAAAGGGCTAAACAATATAAAATAACAGCGTTTGGGCCACGCCAATCAGCGGTTCACTGTAGTCCTTATTGGACCGGTGTCGGGGTCGACAGCTCCATCGATGGGTGAAGGAGGTCGTCGGGTCCCTCTGGTACCCGGGGTATGACCCCGTGCTCTGGGTAGAACAGGGGCCGCTGTGTGACCCATGGTTGGGTCTCAGGCGGATTACAGAGGAGAAATTGGGTTTCCTTCACATGTGTGTGTTTGGTGTCTCACATGTTTGCTCTTTGTTGGTGGTATGTCTTTTCTCTTGTGGCTTCTCTGGAGGTCAAAAGACAGACCACTAACAACACACTCACTCACAGGCAACCATACTCACACACAACATACACACACACACACACACACACGCACACGCACACGCACACGCACACGCACACACACACACACACACACACACACACACACACACACACACACACACACACGTGGCCGTGGGACTACTTTAATTCCTATTAAATTAATGTGAAATGCAACAGCAGAAGTAAACTTTAGCTAAAGGCCCAAATGCAGGGTGTGGTATATTTATAATTCTAATTTGAATTGTCACCCTGCCATGTCGATTAAAACGGATCGTGACCTACTTTTTGACTCAGTGCTTAAAATAAATGTCAGACATTCAAGTCTTGCAGGAACAGAGTTGCCAGATTGATGGATAGGAAAAAGTTACAAACGTATTGCATTTAACACTGAAAACAACTAAATAAAAAAACACTGTTGATTGAGTTATTTCAGTATTCTGTAATAGAAAAGAATGCCCATTGATTTTCAAATTCACTGTAATTTGAGATTAATTAGTTCTGCATAGTAACTCAGTATTCCTTTGTTTAAATTTGGCCCTGCATGATACTATGGGATGCATGAATAGTGGAATAAACATGCTTTCGGGTTACTATCTTTATGTGTGTGTGTGTGTGTGTGTGTGTGTGTGTGTGTGTGTGTGTGTGTGTGTGTGTGTGTGTGTGTGTGTGTGTGTGTGTGTGTGTGTGTGTGTGTGTGTGGCACAATGTGAATGAAGCGGCATTTACATTGCATCATGCTTATGATCAAAGAATGTGACAGATGGGATTGTAAATGATAATCCAAGTAAGTGAGTGTGTTTCGGATGTATTTTCATTGTTCAAAGAAATGTTCCATTTGAGCAAAAACAATTATGTAATTTATCGATAACAATGTGTAAAAATAAATGTTCACATCATGTCAAATTGATAGCAGAAAAAAAGCATGTGTATCGAACGCGTTGGAAACACTTAACAGTAAGGGTACATTAATTAAGCATTAGTTAGCACTAGTAAATGCAGGGGTAAGGGTAAGGGTCAACCCTATAAAATGATGCATAAATGAATACCTTAGTCAACATGAACACCATCACCTGTGGGGGTCTTCTTTGGGCAGGAGTTTGCATTGGATCGGGGGTTGAATGGGCAGTTGAATTGGCACTGAACAGATGTATATGTGTGCGTGTGTGTGTGTCTGTATGTGAGCGGGTGTGTAAAATGGAGGTTTGAGAGGAACGAGTTAATAAAATAAGGAACATCGTAGGCAGTCCTGAAAGGCTTTATTTCTATCAGGATGATAGAACGCAGCCACGAGAGTGTGCTCCCTAAAGAAAACCGTTGGATACTGTGGCGGTCCTCCTCTGTGCTTCCAACACTTCTAACACAGACTAAAGCTACCAAAGCCTTTGTCGCCTCTTGGGTTACGTCTGATCCTCTGTGGGCACCACAAAGGAGCCACAGAGTCTATTTGTGTATGTGCATGTTGTGGTTGTAACGGTGGTGTGTAGGAGTGTTTATGTGCGCAATTGTTTATTTATTTGTATTTGATATGCGTGGATGTATTGAGCACCTAACAGTATGCACCTAACACACAAATGCATGCACCTGTTTTGTGCCAACTCAATTCATCCCATTCAACCCCCCAGCCAACGCAACCTCCATACCGAGGAGGCCCCTAAACAGGTCCACCACTTAAAGGGACTCTCACCTTTGTTGCATTTTTACACTTTTTTTGGATAAGGTTAAATTGGTATTAATAAGGTAATAACACTCTAATATGCAAGACAGACCCACCAGGAGTAAAAACAAACAATTATTTTACTCTCATAATATTTAGTGAAAACTTCAACCAATAAAATTCTTCGGACCGAATGACCTTATTGGCCGACAGACCTGTCTGTTTGCTGCATGGATATATAAGGTTTTCCGTCTGCTTCTTGTGGCGCATTCGGGCCCGCGTCATCAAGGCGCGTCCTCAACTAGAGGGTTTGTTTTGATTCCACGGCAGACAGTAGCGAGTAGCGACCGTAGCGACTGACGATGGCAGACCAAAGTGGTCCACTACGTACTGAAACTGCACCATTCAGTCCGATTAGGGGACTCACTCATCTCGGACTCAGACTCACAGAGTTACCCTCCTCTGGAGCCAGAGCCGGCCCTAGGCATAGGCAGTATAGGCAAATGCTTGGGGCGCCGTCATCCGCGGGGGGGCGCCTAAAACGGGGGGAGAAAAAAAAAAAAAAAGTATATATATAGGCCTATATATATATATATATATATATATATATATAATACTACTTTTTTTTTTTCAGTGCCATTACTACTATTATTTTGAAATATTATTTAAGCCCACAGCAACATAAAGTCATAGCAAAGGCTATTAAATAATGGAGAAGCCTTTTTTCTGGGTGCCTGCCTGGCTCGTTGCTCTGTACCTGCCCTCTGTGAGGGGGGCGGGGTCAAGAGTGTGCAGTTAAAGTGAATTAATGTTAATATTTCACACCTTAGCTTTCACATATCATTCATAGGCTATATATACATTAATTTCACTGCACTTTACTGTTTTTTGCACTGTGGTGAGACTGAATTGCATTGCAATGACAATAAAGTTGAATGAATCTCATCACATTTTCATTAGTCTATATTAGTCTCATGTATAGCACATCTGTTTTTTTTATTAAAATGTAACATGCAGTCGTCACATATACTTCTCTTCTCCCTTCAGATGCACTTTTAAAATATTTCAGTACCACCCCCAGTGACACAGCATCAGGTGCTGCTGTCCCGTCTACCCGTCTAATTTTGTATTTTACACTTCAGTACACTTTTTTACACTTCAGTTGAGTGCTTGTTTAATCTCTGGTTAGAACCAAATTAGATAAACCATACTACATTTAATTGTATTTACAATAATTTGAATCTGAACTCTATTATTTTGCTTATGAATGCCTTTAGTAAACATCATGCATTTCTTTGCAGTATTTTGTGCATACTTATTGTATGAGTGATTCATTGCTTGTTACTTGGTTTGTTACTTTGGCTTGGTTATATATATATATATATATATATATAGGCCTATATATATACTTTTTTTTTTTTTTTCTCCCCCCGTTTTAGGCGCCCCCCGCGGATGACGGCGCCCCAAGCATTTGCCTATACTGCCTATGCCTAGGGCCGGCTCTGGCTCCAGAGGAGGGTAACTCTGTGAGTCTGAGTCCGAGATGAGTGAGTCCCCTAATCGGACTGAATGGTGCAGTTTCAGTACGCCGTGGACCACTTTGGTCTGCCATCGTCAGTCGCTACGGTCGCTACTCGCTACTGTCTGCCATGGAATCAAAACAAACCCTCTAGTTGAGGACGCGCCTTGATGACGCGGGCCCGAATGCGCCACAAGAAGCAGACGGAAAACCTTATATATCCATGCAGCAAACAGACAGGTCTGTCGGCCAATAAGGTCCTTCGGTCCGAATAATTTTATTGGTTGAAGTTTTCACTAAATATTATGAGAGTAAAATAATTGTTTGTTTTTACTCCTGGTGGGTCTGTCTTGCATATTAGAGTGTTATTACCTTATTAATACCAATTTAACCTTATCCAAAAAAAGTGTAAAAATGCAACAAAGGTGAGAGTCCCTTTAATACATTGAGAACTGACTGCCTTGAATGTGATACACTTGAGCACTTCAGCACTTGGGCTATGGACAACACACTGAGGTCTGAATAGGTCAATGATGCATTAATTCCTTTGTTAAAATAGATAAAGGATGACTGTATTGTTGTTGTTGCAGAAGTATAACCTTTTGTAAAATAGAACTGATAGAACTGAAATTCCAATACAGTAGGGCATACAGTGTATTGAATCCTAACCCATTTGAGCGTCTATGTTGTGTGCGTATATGTGTGTGTGCGTGTGAGCGTGCATGTTTGCAGATGTACGTGAGATAAATACATTCCTAAATACGTTCCAAATTCTCTTCAAAAAATACCAAATAATAGCCATTTGAATGAACCTTATATCAGAAATGTCCAAAGATACCTTAAGTATGCGTATGTACTCTCAGAATAGGCAGTGCTCTATCAGATGAGCCAGTGAATTAGTGCAAGAAACAGTTTCTGGCCAATCTCCAGAGTCACTGAAGAATCAGTGATTAACTCTTTAATCCTGATTGAGGTGAGACTTAAGAGGTACGAAGTGTTTCACAATAGAGCTGCCTGCTGCCTAGAAAACACATCCTATTTGAAACTAAGTGATACATATTTGAGCTAAGTGTGAGCTATTAAATGAATACATTTGAAAATTAATAAATGGAATACAAATTAATGTCCCCCTAATGTAGTCAATTTAGATTTGGACACCTTGGGGTATTAATCAAAGTATGACAAATAGTAATCTTGTGTAACAGGGAGGATTAAACAATCAATACATCAGAAGATAACCTCAGCTCCTCACTCAAATTGACTCACTCGCCCACCTCAGTCATTCACTACAACAGAGAGAGAGAGAGAGAGAGAGAGAGAGAGAGAGAGAGAGAGAGAGAGAGAGAGAGAGAGAGAGAGAGAGAGAGAGAGAGAGTGTGTGTGTGTGTGTGTGTGTGTGTGTGTGTGTGTGTGTGTGTGTGTGTGTGTGTGTGTGTGTGTGTGTGTGTGTGTCCATATGAAAGGTAGCGATTGGTTAAAACTAAAACTATTTCCCCTCCAATATATTTCTTCTATTAATTAATGATCTGCATGTTGCAGATGCATGATGGTGTGTGTTGTGTGTGTCACTGCAACCCTGGGAAAACAACTCAATAATAAGAGTGTTCGAGGTAAATTGTTGAACCTTTGCGGCTGCTCGAATTGTTCCGCTCCTCCTCGCTCTTCCTGGTCTGGAGGCAAATCTCACGGCTCCGCAGGTGATGGGAGATTATGGCGCAATCTGGGTGCATCGCCACCGCTACCTGGAAGTGGGAGAAATCCTTCAACTGTTTGCAGACAGACTTTGGAGGGATGCCTGAAGGCTGGGCTGGGATTTTTTTGGGGTTGAATACGTTCAAAATGTAGCTTACTATGGCTGGGTTAGTCCACATTGCCTGACCCTAGCTTTAACTTAAGTGTAGGCTAAACAATTCAGAGCCAGTGACAAAGAAGAAGTATTGCAAGTGATGGTTTTAAAGTTAAATAAATGTTCCATGTCAATGATGTGTCCTTTGTCATTATTCATTAAATGTGTAGTTACATCTAATGTATTGACATTTTTTCTGCAAGGTTCATGGAAAGGTGAAATGTTTTTATTCCCAGCCGAGTTCAATGCACTCTTCTCTTTCGTTTCTGTTTCTTATAACATGCCCTAGCCAATACTCCTTTAATGACACGTATTACATATATCGTTGTGTTGGCTAAGGGTGCAAAAACATGAGGTAGCCTCCCACCGCAGCAATTGCATTATTTTGAATAACATCCTACATTAATAATCAATAATATAGCAAAGCATATTGAGCCTTAGACCAAGGGTGGCAATTAAGCCATGAAACCATATACGTTATCGCCTATTGGTTGTTGTGAATTAATTTATTTTCTATAATTTAAAAGTAGGGGTTTGAATACTGACACTTTTAAAGTCTTCTACATTCAGTTAAGATAGGTTAATACTTATTTTAACGTGGGATAAATTATTAAAATACGTCTTGCTGATAGAAACCCTTCTATACAGATGTAACCGACATAGAAGACAGAAATAGCTCCCACCTTATTCCAAAGACTCAGGTAGAGAAAGAGGAGAGCATGTTGTTGGTTCAGCCCTCGGATTCCCGGACGATTGGATTCCATTGCTTGAGCCCTTTTATAACGAAACTGCAAACTGAGTTAATTCTTGTCCTTTCAGGTCTAAGCATTTAAGTCAAATTCCTCTGTTGTGAAACGTTCCCATGATCGATTGATACATTTATTTGCATCCTCCGTATAACGAGTAAACTACACAGCGCGCAAAAACCAGCAAGTGCGTGAAGTGTGCTTCGCGCGTAAAAGCCAGACATTGGTCAATCGGCCTCATCCCAACCGCCAGCCCTTCTCTCCCCTCTTTCTCTCTCTCGTTGTCTCTTTCGAGACAAACGGGGGAGAAGGTGCAGTGATGCACATGATCAGAATCATGTGCATTCAACAAATTTCTCCCTAATTAAATATTAATTCTTCCAATACGATTTTTCTAATCAAATGTTGAGATGGAAGTTATGAATGATCGAACACAAAATATGAATTGTTCTTAGCGTGACTTTTTTTTATGTCATCATATCTTGTTACGTATGATGCCGCTCCCTACATCTTGAGTCACTGGCGCGTCCTGTGTACCTTTATATTTTTTTAACCAGCAGGTGTCCCCAAATCAGTGTTACCGGCACATTGATTAATAGCCTAGTAGTGGTTAATATTGGTAGTAAAGACGTCATATCTGACCAATCTGAATATCAAGTAATTCATGTAAACAGGGAAAGGTATACGCCCAGCTATGCATGAAAATAGGTGGTTGTAGAAAAAAAAATCGTATTTGATTTGCTCTATCATAATTGTTGCACAAATATTCAAACAAAACAATGACAAAGGTTTCAGTTAGCAATCATTTAATTCTTCCCCTCAGCTTAGAATCACTGTAGTACATAACTTACATTTTGTTTTCTCAATTTCACAGGTTCATTTTTTTTGTTTCCTCAAACTTCCAGTTTGACCTCCCTCTCGTATCAAACAAAAAAGCAGATTGTATTATACAAAAATGCAAACCAATTTTCACACAGTGAATTCTCTTACAAAGTCATAAAATGGCGTAATAATGGCTACATCCACATTGGAGGAAGATAATTCTAGACATTCCTTAATGGAGTATAATATACATATAAAAACTTTTTTTTCTTGTTGAAATCAAACCTGTACCTTAATTTAAGAGATATCTTACAAGGGAGTAATCATATAAAAAAGCCATTTGTGTGTTTCCCCGTTAGACCTAGGGAATAAAAGGTGAACCGTGAACAGCAGTAACAGGGTTCAGTGGTCGGGAGGGGTCGGAGAGGGGGGGGTTCATTGGCTATGAGGAACAACAGAACGGGATCGGCAGCAGTTTCACTCAGAAAACAAGGAGATTGAAATAACCAATCGTTGCTATTAACTTAATAGAAAACAAACTGTCGCAAGTTCAGCCACCGCCTCCTACTCCCGTCACACATCCTTGCTCGTCCGTCCGAACCCTACCTACCCATCATCTCTTCTCTTGCTGTAAGTGACGTTGGTCTATCACCAGTCAGAGCGAACGTAAACCAGGGCGTGGGGAGGGCAGGGGAGGCGAGGTGTGTGGCGACGACGACTGTGGTGCGAGGTGAACGCGTGACACTGCCGAGTAGGCTGTGGGTTAACACATCGGTACGGTGGGGTCAGGCCCCATCGCTGGTAGCTCTGGGGGCCCGGGCAGCCAGCAGGTTCACCGGGCAGTGGATGAGAGGAGGGGAGAGACGGGGATGGGGAGGGGGGGGAAACAAGACGCGGAGGAAACGCAACATCTACAAACCAACGCTAGCTCAATAACAGTCCCTTACAAAAAAAACAAAACAAAGAACAAAAAAGCTTCAAATCTCTGAGATTTGCATTAATGCACACGTTAAGTAATTTGGTGAGCTGAAATCTTTTTATTTTTTCCAAAAGAAAAAAAGGACTCAAAATGTTTTTTTTGAGGAAAAAAAATATCTATGACTCTGAATCATGCCAATTGAGTGTCAATTATTTGGGATCAACTCATGCTGTTAAAGCAGACTAAATATATATAAAAAAAACTAAATCATTTCTCAAGGAAACAAGGCTGACCTTTCACCAAAAACCTGTTTTTTTGGATTTGTCTGTTGGGGGGCCCCTCTCCCAACGCCTTCCCCCAATACCCCCCCCAGCGTCGCTGGGTACAGCGCGTGCTGAGGAGGGTGGGGGGGGGGGGGTCACGTTGGTGGTCGGGGCGTGGTCAGGGTACATCTTCTACAATACAATCTAGCAAACACACGCACGAAAAAAGAAATTAAAAAACAATCTTAAATTCTCCGACGTTACAGAATTTTGTCTTCTTCGGAAGCATAGTCTATATAACGAACATTTCCTTTGTTTGAACACAAAAAGATTAAGTGAACACAAATCAATGCGCACAGAGGTCCTTCGTCTGGGAAAGGATAAAGTCTGTGTTGGCAACCCGTGGACAGAAAAAAAACAAAAACAAAAAACTAAATAAAAAGCTGATTCTAAGTAGAGATCATTTAATATAAATGCTGAGCGAGTAGAATAACAGGTGGCACGTTAATAGTGCTTTAGTATATTAATGTATGTATACATACTCATATGTATATGTGAGTTGTGTACCTAAATTATAAAACAAAAAAAACAGAGCAAGGAGCCACCCTGGCGGGGCGGGGCATTAAGTGTGGCCCCGACGAGACGGAGCCGCCGCCGCCGTCGTCATCGATGACGACCGGAGAGAGAGAGAGAGCACGCCCCCGACAACATTCACTCCCGGCGGAGGACCGCCAGGGGGGCGGCGAGGGGCTCGCCGCGCAAACAATCGCCTTTTGTTCTTTTCTTTTACAACAAAAAAAAATCGAACGGCTGTTGGGTTGGGCGCGGCCTCCGCGGCCACAGAAGACTTCGGCGCCGCTCGCGTCCAAACTAAAACAGGACTCTGTCTGTGGCCGAGGGGGGAGGGATGACCGTGCCCCCTTTAGCGTACCCGCTCACACAAACAGAGGGGGGGGGGGGGGGTAAGGGAGTTGGGGGGGTAGGGGGTGTGGGGCATTGCAGAAACTATAAATTGAAAAACAAGTCACACCTGATGTTCTACATTTAACCGTCTTGAGCACGAGGACTCGCTCGTCGTTTTGGGGGGGGGGGGGGGGGGGGAGAGACGACTCGTCACCGTCCGGCGTCCCGGGCGCATACGCCGCTTAGAAGGCGAAGAAAATAACAAAAAGGCATAGACAGCGCGGGAGCGTCTGTGGTAAACGGCGTACAGGCCGGGGTACGAGGACGGCGCTAGTGGTGGTGATAGCGGGCTGTGGGTCAGCAGAATCTCTAGTACAGCGAGGGTCGTTTCCCACCTGCCTACTCATGACACGGACAAAACAACAACTTTGAACTTCACCTCCCCCATCTGCTCAGTAAACAACGCCGTTACGCAGAATTATGCATTTGAATTGAAAAAATACGTAGAGCTACAAATAATTTAAATTGCAAGGAAGGGCTTCCGCGAGTGTACAAATATAGAAATCGCTGTGCAACAGGTTGTGGCGGAGCAGACTGGGGAGGCCGGAAGGCTTGAGTGGAACTATTTAAAAAAAAAAAAACCTGTGTCCAACTGCATGAACTGTGTGTATATATACTGCATGACGGCGAAAGGCCTGAGGAGTCTGGACCGCGGGAACCCTTTGCAGGAAAAGCCACGGCCAGACCCCACCCATTCCCCCGCCGAGGTCGAGACAAAACGCAAAGCATGACAACAAATTTAAACAAAAACACGAGGGAACGCAACTTCATAGAAGTTAAGGAGAACTAATAACAAGATAATCCCAATGGGGAGGCCTTTTGCCTGGCCAGACGGGACGCTCTGGGGAGGGAAACAGGTTCTACCGCGTCAGAGAGAGAGGGAGAGGGAGAGAGGAGAGGAGAGAGGAGAGAGGAGAGTGGAGAGTGGAGAGTGGAGAGAGAGAGAGTGATGCTCACATACAGTCTCTCTATGAGCCCAATTAAGGCCTGTTTTCAAGAAATAAAACAAACCCAGGATACGGAGACTACGCCAGCGCCGTTTTGGCAGCGCAGGCACAAGGGGATCCCTGGGCCACGTCCCCCATTCCCCCCCAACCAACCCGGAGAAGCATAAAAGTAAAGTTCCCTTATAGAAAACATGAGGAAACCTCGTTATCAAAAAGGATTTCTATTCTTCTTCCTCTTCTTTTTTCGGCAATCTTTAAAACAGAATGCTTCGGTTAAATATATAATATACTGCTTTTCAATTATGAAACAGACGTTAAGATGTAGTCATAAAATGCACCTAAAGTCAGGCTTCTCCCGGTGGTTTGAGAGGGACGTGGGGCACTTGGCGTCCACCCTCCCTCTGGCTCCGTAGTGTGACCCCCCTCTCACTCTAGGCTGAATGGTTGGCATTTTGGGCAATGTGGTGATGAGCGTTCCGTTAAACTGCGTTTCCCTCCTCAGACAAAACCCTCTTCTGGCCAGTCGTGTGTTTCCAATGACATGGGCGGGGGGGGGGGGGTGGGTGGTTCCTGGCCTTCCGATAAACTTCTATCCGACGCTCATTTCATAGTGGTCCGTTGCGAGTTTATAGGTTAACTATAGGATACGATGGACAACAGGTTGTCGTGTGATCTGGCGATAAATACCACGTGACCACACTGTAGTGTAGCGGATGCTCCCGCCATTTTTTTGTTGATCTATTGCGACAATTACACTACACAGCAAAGGTGGCAAATTGTCTAATTCCTAATTGGTTAGAAGATAAATTAGTATCTAGCCTGTTTCGAACCCGTGTCTGTCACAACAACCGATATCACCACCACTAATTTCCTTTTGCCGCACGCATGTCGAGATCCTAGTTCAACCAGCAGTCCCAGTAAATAAAAACAAACGAAAACAAAAAGAAGAACAAGAAATGTTATCAAATGCCCTGGTTTCCAGGCAATGAAAGTCATTTAAAAAAGCTCATTCACAGAACAAAAAGAAAGAAAATTCATATCACGGCAGATACTGCTCATCCTCTAAATAAAACATGTGTATGTGTGTGCCTGTGCATGCTTTTCAATTGAGCGCATCAGTGTGTGTATATGTGTGTGTGGTGTGTTCTTAGGAGCAGGAATGGACAACACCATTCTTCTGCATCTCTGATGGACCGGCTCCCTGGTCGGAGCACATGCTCAGCGAAGACGTCTTATTGGTCAGCGAGATCATGGAACCGCCCACCGCATTTTCCTGCAGACTGCTCGAACCGTTGGACACCTCACTGGAGGGGAGGAGAGGACAGAAAACATTCATTTTCTGACCCACACTCAATAATACTTTAGGTTTTCGTCTGCTCTAGAAACCATCAAAGTGATGACATTTTGTGTTTCGGTCATTGTCTTGTTGGTGTTTAATGGGTTATAAATAAGTAACAGATTTATTAATGAATGAAAATAATAACCTCTTGGTCTGGTTACATTCCAATCAAACACCAATTATCATCAGTTACAGATTCCTATCCACCCAATGGGCCCCGGAGCCATCTCGGGGCCTCGGTGAGTGCGCAGGGTGTTTGGTTAAGGGGGGGGGGGGGGGGCAGCCCTGTTAATCCTCCGGACGGTCAACCACCAAAACAACTCATCATCACGCGCCCACTAGCCTCCGCTCACCCGAGCGCCATGGAGATCTCCTCCAGCTGGGTCTTGTGGTCGGGCTGGCCGTTCTCCGCCGCCTTCATCTTGTACTGCTGCACCTCGTGGGCCACCTGGCTGTCCTGGGGCGGGAGCACACAGGGCGCGCGTCAGGGCCGGTAAACACCGCCCCGGGGCGGCGGGGCGCCAGTTTCCAGGATACAGAGACACGCTGGGGCCATGTGGGCGGCCATAAATCACAGAAACTACCGGGATTTCCCTGGTTCCGCGTGCAGAGACCGCATGGGGACTTGTGGTGTGATGCTAAGCGGAAGTAGGTGGCTGGATGTGGGTTAACCCTGCACACGCCAACAGTAACCAAGGCCCAGCAGTAGTAAAAGCAAAGGCCAAGAATATCAGCAGTGTAACAGCAGTGGCCGCCCAAAGCCATCAAGTACACACACTAAATTGGGATCGTAAAAAGCTTCCTGGGATTTCCGTGTCTTACCATGGCCATCTCCCGGGTCCTCTTCCCGATCTCCCTCTCCACGTGGTCCAGCTCCAGGCTGAGCTGCTTGCTGGAGACGGTGGTGTTGCCGTTGCCACCTGCTGGCCACTTGCCCTGCTGCTGCTGCTGCTGGTGCTGCTGCTGCTGCTGCTGGGACCCCTGGCTCTGGCCGGGCTGCCCCGGGTGGCCAGCCTGAGCACTGGCTTCCCTCTGCAGCAACATGGAGTTACTGGCAGCCTGGAAGGAGACGCCACGCCGCAGAAGGGAAGAGGAACGGGGGGGGGGGGGGGGGGGGGAAGAGGAAGGAAGCGGCCATGACATTGAATTAAGACGTCAGAAAAAGTTAATAAAGGAAGAAGAAAAATAACTGGGGGCACAGTCGGGAAGTGGTGTCGCGGAGGGCAGGCCTGACTGTTACACACCTCCATGTTGTGCATCTGCGTCTGCTGACTGATCTGCTGGTTGACCTGCTGCAGCTCCATCTGCAGCTCCATCTGCTCTCGGTCTGGGGCCGCCATGGGCAGGCTGCGGGAAGACACATGTGCAAATGCTGCTTAGCAACCCGCGAGGGCAGCAGAGCGATACGTTCCTTTGACACTGGAATCGACCCACCGCGGTTTTCCTTTGACTCATGTATAACCATTATTGTGTTATAACAAAGGGGCGGAATGGGTCAGCGGGTGCTGGTGGCTCACCGTTCACTGAAGTGTCCCTGAGAGGAGGACGAGGTGGAGGAGCCGGCCTGGTGCGAGGGGTAGGAGCCGGCGCTCCAGCCTCCGTGGTTCCCATAGGAGTACTCTGGTCAGAGAGAGAGAGAGAGAGAGAGAGGGGTGGGTGCGTTCCATTGAGAATGATTCATAAAACCGTTTCCAGTCAGCTTTTCCCCCGAATCAAATCACAGCGCTCAAGCGTCGTCTACCCGGTGTAGAGCGAGGGAAAGCACCGGGAATGGTGCCGCTCAGTCGATCGTCGATCCGTTACGAGTCAAACATCTCTTGTTTTTAAAGCGAGGGTAGGCAATCTATTTTAGAAGCGTTCTTTTAATATTTGATCAAATTCACTTTACGTCCCAACAGCAATCAAGGCAAACGGTACGACAAAAAATATACATGTCCAGTATCGGTCGCAGATACTGGATTGTAATATGTCCGTCCATTCATTTAATTCGGCCCGAGATGAACTACCTGGCTGTCTACCTGCTACAGGAGTCTCCCCCAAGGCTACACAGAACTATTACTAAAGGAGGCAGACCAGTCGATAATCCCTAATCATAACTCATGAATCGCGCACACACACACACACACACACACACACACACACACACACACACACACACACACACACACACACACACACACACACACACACACACACACACACACACACACACACACACACACACACACACACACACACACACACACAGAGAGAGAGCAGGGTCTCACCGGCAGCCATGGCTAGGTGTTTGGAGTTGGGGTTCTGGGCGGCAGCGGCCATGGCCTGCACGGGGCAGGCCGTCTGGTAGCCCGTCTTGGTGGTGCGGGAGATGGCGCCGAAGCGCGACACGGTGGGCTGGGGGCCGAAGGGGATGATGGGGTCGTCGTCCTTCACCTCGCCGCCCCGACGCGGGGCCTCCAACGAGGGGTCCCGGAGACCCTTGGCCTCCACATTCTGCTGGGGGAGAGACGGAGCGAGGCAGAGCGGGAGAGAGAGGTAGAGAGACACAGACAGAGAGAGAGAACAGAGCGGGAGGTAGGAAGAGGTAGGAGTACAGACAGAGTGAGAGGGAGGAATATGTAGAAATATAGAGGCGAGATGGATAGAGATATATAGAAATGTAGAGACCAGAGAGAGGTAGGAGTACACAGAGACAGACAGCGAGAGAGAGACAGACACACACACAGAGAGAGAGAGAGAGAGAGAGAGAGACAGAGACAGAGACCAGAGCGGGAGGTAGGGAGACACACAGACAGAGAGAGCGAGGTAGAGACAGAGTGAGAGGGAGGGATATACAGAAATAGAGACAGAGAGAGACAGAGACAGAGACAGAGAGAAAGCGAGAGAGAAAGCGAGAGAGACGAAGAGGAATGAGCCATTGCAAGGGTGAGAAAACATTTCCAGAGAACCGTTTAAAGTTAACAGCTTTCGACCCACGGTCGGCCTTTCGAACAAACATGGTTTTTGTCCTCATTTCATCTCCTTGGCACGACAACACAAAAGCTCCACTCTGGTTTTGCTCTTTGTAAAACGGCGCGTTACATTTCACAGTTTGCGAGAATGTCAATAAATCAGCTCTTGTTTCTTCACACTGCGTTGATGTTCCCCGTGACTTGTGTGCGATTGGGTGGGGGGGGCCTCACCATCATCTCCATGGCGCCGGGGGCCATGACGTCTTTGGGCTTGGCGTCCTTGGTGCCGATGTACGAGCCGATGGTGTCACATGACCAGGGGGAGTACTGGGCCGCGTAGTCCGCCTTGCCGAACGCTTTGGAGCCATCATCGCCGTACTGTTGGGGGGTGGGGGGGGGGTAGACAAGCATCGGGTTACACACCACGGATCAGGTGACCCTCTGGATCAATAACTGGCACGAGGCGGTTCTCCTGCCATCGAATCAGAGTTTGTTCCGTTGATGTGTCGGGGGTGCGTGGTGTGTGTGTGTGCACGTACCTCCGGCAGGTAGTCGCTGGGGAAGGGGTGGGAGAGGGTGGGGGAGGCAGCGAAGGGCGGGGGGGAGATGACCTTCCTCTCCTCCAGCTGGGAGAGCAGCTCCTGGCGGCGGCGGTGCAGGTAGTCCAGGCTGGGCTGGGAGCGGCCGTACGACGGGTCCTACGGCCGGACGGGACACACAGAAAGGCTTAGCACCGTCCCCAGTTATTCTTTCAACGCCAGGAAAACCTTTGTGACGTCACCCAATAACCCAAAGCGGATTGAACCCCCTAGGCTGATTTGCGCCCCCATCAGAAGGTGCACTCACCCTGGGATACGCCCTCATGGGTGGAGGCGGGTTGGCCGGGGGGTAGTACCCCTCGGAGGGGTAGCGTTCCCGGGGGCCGGGCTCCTGGTGGTAGAGCGAGCCGCCCGGCCCCCCCGACGGCGGCGGCCCGTCCATCGGCGCCGGGCTCATCCGGACCATGTCGTCCCTCTGGGAGGGGTAGGGCTGGGGGGGAGGCGGGGGGGCCTGGTAGGAGCCGTGGCGGCCGCGGTTGTCGTAGTGAGGCGGGGGATAGGAGAAGGGCGGGCCGGAGTGCGGGGCTTGGTAGGGGCGCTCCGGCGGGCCGTAGCCAGGGTAGGGGTCCTGGTAGGGGGCCCCCGCCGAGTCCGGGGGCGGCGGGGCGTTGCGGATGTAGTTCCGGTGGACGTACTGGGGAGGCGGCTGCTGGTATGGGTAACCTGTGGGCGGGAGGGGCACCGTCAACACTGTATCAGAGCTGCCGCATTAAATAAACAGTCCTAATCACTCACGATTAGACGACTCTATTAAGGATACACCCGTAGGAATTATGTAAAGAGTATCAATACGTTATTGGTCCAATGAAGATAAAAAGAATAGCTCATTAGTGAGATATAATATGGCTCGTCACAACATAACCAACCAAGGATCACCCATGACAAATGACCGGTTTGGTTACATCTACATTGATTTTATTGACGCTTTTTCCCAAAGCGACTTACAACCATTTACGCACACATTGACACGCCGATGGCGGAGGCGACCACACAGGGCGACGGCCAGCTCAGTCAGCGGCAGTGAGGCTGAGGCGTCTTGCTCAGGGACACCTCGACACTCCAGCAACCTGGAGGTACTGCCGCCCCACAAAAGGACTCAGAAAGAACTGTCCAGACGGGGCAAGAGGACGGGGGGGGGGGGCACTACCTGTGGGGTACTGCGAGGACTCGTACTGCGAGGAGGAGGGCGGCGGGCGCGTGTCCGGGTAGTACATCTCGGCCATCTGCTGCTGCTGCTGCTGAGGGGGGTACATGGGCGAGCCCCGGGGAACCACGGGCATCTGCTTCACCCCGGACAGGTGGTCCGCCGGGAGCCTGCCGTGGGCCATGGGGTGAGGTGGAAGAGACATGCCGGGCTTCCCCATGCCGTCATGCCTAGGACCAAAGACATACCCCGGTTAGACTCCAAGGGAGGCCAGGCAGCACGTCGCGGTGGCCTCTGCAGTCTAGCAACGCACCGATTCGTCACCGACCCAAACCACTTCCTGCTGCCAAACCACATTTAGTGTACATTAGTGATAGAAGCCTTCTTCCTTCACCAGAATTGCTAGATATAGTTAAATAACAGTCTCGTCTCCCAATATGCACACTGCAACCGCACATATATACATACACCACTACACACAACCAAGGCTCAGTTCTGGCTCCACGTCAACACAACGCGAAGACCACTCAGACACATTGACGCATGCGTGATCCTGTTTTGGTTCTGCGTCGGGTTTTAGTGGGCGGACAGATCACAGCCCTCGCTGCTGCGTCGCCTCGACAGAAGGTTACAATTTTTGGGAGGCACACGTCCGTCCCTTGCGGTGGACGTAAGGAGGCTCCGCAAACCCCCTTGCGTTGCGTCGACGTGGAAACCATAACTAAGCCTGAGGCCTGCGTCTACAACCAGACACAAGCTAAGACGGGGAACGCGACGAGACAAGGCGGACTCACGGGTCCGGCGGCGAGCCGGGGGCACTACCCCCGTCCATCTTGAGGGGCTTGCGCAGCAGGTCGTAGGCCTCGGTGCCGCGGGCCACCAGCTGGGGCATGGAGGGCCCCAGGGCGCTGCCGTTGGGGAGGGGGGACGGCTTCCGCGTGACCGCCACGTCCATGGGGAGACCGTCGTCCGCCATCAGCCCTCCCGAGCCGGGGAGACGAGCCGCGAGGCGCTTGTTCATCTTGCGGTACCTGGAGAGGAGTTATAAGATTAGTTATTATTGTACAATGATATCTATTTCCCATTAGTGGATGGTCAACCCCTGTGGGTTGGAAGCGTTACATAATAACCTTGCATAACTTGTGGACTGATTTATTATGATGGCAGCTCATTCAATCCTAAACGTCAAGCACAGCACCTTAAGAGGAAGGTGGGTGCTTCTCTTCGGTGATGGTGAGCGATAAGTCATTATCACACCAAATCACCACAGCCCAAAGAGTGTTCGGAGCTAGCTGTGTGTGTGTGCGCGTGAGAGGGTGTGTCTGTGCGTGTACTCACTTCTCGAGCTCTTCCTGAGAGTGGGCGAAGGTGCAGCTCGCTCCGCGGGGACAGCCCCCCTTCTGCTTCATGTCACGACACATGTACGTCTTGTACTTACTGTGCTGGGGAGGCTGAGACAAAGAGGGAGAGGTAGAGCCTCAAACACATGGACTACACAGACTCCAGGTATCCACATGACACATGGGCCCAAAACATGTTGACAAATCGATCACGTAAAGATAACAAGACGCTTGTACAATTAGTCACCCTCCTAATCTTCTTCAATCAACGAGTTATGTTTATATGGATTCTACGATATCTCGTCCCATGCCATGGTACCTGCTCATCGTGGACCCGTGGTAGGGGAATAGAGCATAGATTGGGCCCAGAAAATCAAGCCCGGCCCACGTTCTGTCCGAGCCCGGCCCAACACATTAACTGTAATCATGAACCCCAGCCCGATTTCAACCCAACATTATTTTTAATACATGAGCTGTTGTATCTGACATTCTCAAATACACTTCGGAGTTCTTTTAACTACAGAAATCTGTTAAGAATTATCTAATAAATTACGCAACTAGGACAAAGCATGTAACTGCGCTGTTTGTTTATTCAAAATGGAATTGATTGCAAAAAGATTAACTAGGTTGGATGGCCCAGGGGTAGGCCTAGGCTACTATAACATTTAAACAAGGTTTTAGAATAGGCAAAAGAATTATTTTAAATGAAATAAACATTTTTAAAAATTAGGGCTGTCCCCGGCTCTGAATTTTCTGAGTCTAATCAGGCTCTGCTTTTTCAGTCCAGAGATTCGACTATTCGGCGGTCGTGCAGGGCAGGTCTTTTGGAGGGTTAAAAAACGAGTTTTCTTTCTATTAACACTCTGTTTTGGTAGGCTATAGGCCTTTAATATATGCTTGCGCGTTGCGCTCTTCACGTTCTCACCTGAACAGTTTTCAGTCAATCAAACTCGTCGGAAATGTAGCCAATTTATTCCGGTCGGTTTTTAATCAGGCTCCTGCCCATAATGCGGTCCGATAATGAACACAGGGCTCATGTATAGGCTAGTGGATAATCCACTATATGAGCCCCGTGCTCACGATCTGATTGCATTTATTGAGCCCGAAATAATACACAGCGCTGTGTCGCCACACTGACTGCGCTCCTAGAGAAAATGTAGCAGTAACGACGGATGATTCGAATCATCGACTTTCAGGGGACAGCCCTAATAAAAAATATTACAAAACGTAGTGCAAAAACGCTGCTTCATGTCCCCTCCCTGGGAGTCTCTCCACACGGGGACCGCTAGCTGTGCTGTGACGTGTGGGCTCACCTGCTGTGGGTCCGCCCCTTTCTTGCTGTGGTTCTGGATGAAGTCCACTAGGCCGTGCACCACCGTCTTCACCGCCACCAGACCCTTCTCCAGCTGCTCCCACGTTGGAGGAGGGGCGTCTGCAGACCGATACGTTCATTAGAAAGGCAGCACGGGAGCCACAGGCATGCACAGGCGGCTGAGGGGGGAGGATGGGAGTGAAAGCTGCCACGACAAGGAGGGCCCCAGCCTGGGCTGTTCTCCAACGGGAAAGATTTGAGACCTATTCTATTTACATACTGGTTTCTAGATATTTACGTTTATTTGAGAAAATAAATTCCAACAACCATTATGGGGTGAAACTACCCTATTAGGATCGCAGGAATTTGTTTTTGTTCGCTATCTCTTTTCTTTCATATTTGCTTCACTGAATCGGGTCTAATTATAGCAGCATTGGGCCTCCCCTCAAAATCGGTTTGAAATCAGCCAAGGAAACCAACGCAAACGCCTGACAAGTCAAAAGGTTACATTTATTTAAAAGGTAGTTTATAGGGCTATATATCAATTAAATATGAATTTGACTATTATTTGTATTTCTAAAAGGAGTAGTTTACAGACTTGTACTGACTATTTTAACAACCAGTGCATGATGGTACCCGTACTCTGGTACACCATAACATCGGTTGGGACTGGAAACTTCCATCGTTATCTCTCAACATCGTTATCTCTTATCATTTATTTGAATGTTGAATTATATTATATATATATTATATCCCAACTGTTGCACAATAGTCATCTCATTTAAAACACATTATATATTAAGACCGACTCTTTAATGGCAAACTCTGAATCAATATTAGAATTATTGCATCCAATCCAAAGCAAAATTATGAAACATACCATGCAAGTTAATGTAAAAAAAAAAAGATCTATTTGCAAGCACTTTGTTCTTCAAGGTAACCTAATCAATACTAAAAAAGAAAAAAAACTCCTCTGAAACCATGACACTTGAAAATTGCTGAATATTTTGTTGCTGGAGTATTAAAAATCTGATTTCTTGAAATTTAGTTCAGTCAGAAAAGCAGTGGAACGGTTTTGTAAGACGAGTAGGGATGGGGATCAATCATAATTATTGATATCGATTAAGATAACTAGCTTGTATGCTGCTGATTATAACACAGATTTCACAATTGGATTACTATATTTAACTGACGGGACTAGCGACAATGTCTGTGTGTGCAGTGCTCGTACTTTGAGTGGATGATTAAGACGGGCCTGTCTGTGGTGCGACAGGAGATGGAGGGGACAGGAGGAGTCTTTTCAACTCGGAGACGGTCGAAGGTACTGCATTTGGCCTTTATTTGATGCACAATGCTAATGTGCTTGGCTATTGAGGTTGTGTTTCCCCCTTTACAATAAAGGATTTTTGCCCGTTCAGCCATTCTCACGAGCAAAGTTAAGTGCCAGACTTCACTTGTTTGACTTTGTAATACCCATTTCCTTACAATTCCATTCACAAACATTGGTGGACATGGTGCAGTGATTGGATTGATTTGATTTAAATGCCGTGCAACCAGTTTTGGGATAATCAGGCAATCCGGTTTAGATATTCATCAGGAATCTCAGCCTAACTCCTTAAAGCTTGGTTTTAATTGGATTTGGATTAAATAACATGGAGCAGCAGAATAACACTACTGTAAACATGCCTTCCCACAGATGACTATACCAGCCACGTCATGAGACAATTTAGATTTTAGACGATTGGCTCACTTCCATCATTGGTTAATGGAGTCCAACTTGCCTGTCACAACACCTCACAATGGTGGGGAATTTAAGGGAGGGAGGAGGCATTTCTTTGGATGTTCGGTTTCAAAATCCTGCTCTCTTCACAACTCTGCAATCTCACTTACAGAAGCGATTGGAGTTTAGACCGCGGATACATTAAGCAGGCCTATGGTGTATCTTACCAGGGCTGGGGTCAATATTAGCCAGTAGTTCCAGATGGGGCCTCAGCCTGTTCAGGTTGGCTGGGTCTCCCGTCCTTTGGAGCGCAATGGTCAGCTCCTGGACACTCTGGGCGAAGGAGGCCGGGGTCTGCAACTGTGACACAAACACACAAACAGGAAATGCGTTCATTGGTTATGTTTGTGGCTGAGAACTACATGAAGTGATTAATACATACTCGGAACAAAAAGGTACGGTGACACAAAGGACACACAAGCCCCACCCAGATTAAATAAAAACGCCAAAGGAAACAGACTCTTCTTACCTTATCGATGATGGACTGCATGTGGGACTTGTGGGACTGGTCTCCGTAGAGCAGCGAGGACCATTGGTCGGGGGCGATGCGCAGCCCCCCTTCCATGGCGATCTGCACGATCTGGGAGTCATGCTCGCGTCGCAGGGCCTCGTACGTACGAAACTCCTCCTTCAGCTGCATGAGGGACGAGTCCTCGTCGCGCTTGGTCACCTAGGTGGTGCGGCGGGGAAGTGAAAGTAAAGAAGGGGGGGTTTTTGCCCACACTATCACACGGTGCGCTCAGATTTTGGCATGCCCTCGTGGCGTTTGATGTCGTTGCCCGCCGTCGGTCTTTTATGATTTGATTGGGGTCTCGACGCAGCAGGGTTTATGGTTACCTCTTGAACCCGGCGTTCGAGATAAGACTTAGAAAGCCCCTTCGAGGGGAGCCTCTACCCTGAAGCCACTTTGACAGGACGGTTGAAACAAATCAAAGGCGGCGGCGCTCCGCTTTGTTCTGTACCTTGAAGCAGGAGGCCCGGTAGAGGAGCTGAACCACATGGCCGATGCTGGTCTTGGACGCCTGGGGGAAGCGGGGCTCCAGCCTCTGGACCACAAACAGGACCAGCACCTTCCTGGACAGAGCCGAGCCGTCCTCCAGAGCGAGCAGAACTAGCTTGAGAGCCTCCTCCTGCATGGCTGCATGACAAACCCCCAGAGAAACGTGAGCAACAGGGGGCCCCACGTCACACAATATCAGGGTGAAATGGACAACTATTCAGACGTTGGCACAAAGAAGACAGCAAAAGGATTTTGAAAAAATTGAATGCAGGCCTTTTTATCAGTTATGAGAGTCCTTAAATGGTGCATAAATTACATAAACAAAGCAGTTCACAAGCTGATGTGTGTTCAACAATGGTGCTGGATCCTTTTTCGAGTGCGATATGTGGCTATGAAATCGCCACTTGCATGGCAATTATTTTCCCTCAGGTAGAGCAACACAGTGAGTCACTCGCTTCAGTGGGCACTAGAAATATTGAAGGGGGGGGGGGGAACGGTTGTAACTGCCGTTAGGGTTTTCGGTGGTATTGACTTGTACCCAACGGTTCAGTGGACATTTCAACGGGCGCTAGGCTACCTGGGCCCAGGAACTGGCAGCCTCTGGCACGGACGGCAGCCCACAGGTTGGAGGAGAGCTGCTGGGGGTTCTGGTGCTGCAGGATGAGCTCGGTGACGGTGCGCTCGCCCAGGGAGCGGGCCGCTCGCATGGCCCTGACGCGGCCCTCCTCCTCCACCAGCTGACAGTGCACCAGGGTGACCAGCTTCCTCTGCATCGGCCTGCTCAGCATGCTCTGGGCGGTGCTGCTCAGACCCACCCCTGGAGAGCGCGTCAAAGGGACGCGGGTAAGGGGAGTTAGCAAGACCGGGAGTGGGGTCCTTTAGGACATCACAATGTACGTATTGATTGATGTGGTGCTGGATAACATCTAGTCATTGCCTATAATTGTTTTTAAAAAAATGCATAGGCCACCATAAATGTTTAAAATAAACAAGTGAGCCTTTTTAAATAAAGCATGATAAGAGTGAATGCCTGCTAGAATAAGCTTAAGAGAACTTCCTATTAAGATTTACCAATTAATACAAAAGCACTTAATAACCATGTAATACATACAGCCAAAGGTAGGGCTTCATACAAATTAACATTGGTACCATTAAACATGCACACTACCGCGGGACCTTTTCCAAACGGCTAGAGCAGAAAACGCAGGTGAAAAGAGGAACAGACTTTATGATGCAGTGTGTGTGTATGCGGGTGTACCTCTGGTGTTGCTGAGGGGCTTAAGGTAGAGGGCCAGCTCCTCCACACACTGTCTGGCCTCCTCATAGTGCTGAGAGTCCTCCGGACTGGTGATCAAGGCGACTGGCTGGGCCTTAGGAACCTGAGGTCACAGTCGAAAACACACAGGGGCTTGAGCATCAAGTAGTGCGCCGCTCGGTCCGACGAGTGTTATTAACCTGATGGCTACGGTTCACTTTTCATTTGGGTTGATATAATATTTAGCAATAGTAACGTTTTTTTTGTTTATTTTATGACCGAACCCCTGGGTCAGGCCGTATTCATCCAATATTGTTATAAGGTTGTATAATACAGTCTTGTATCGTGTTAGGGTTAGCGTTATTATGATTATATTATGATCACACAGATCATATTTTGTAGTATGACAGTGAACGTTTTGAGGGTTTAGGCCCTTAACAAAACGTACAATTAATGCTTTCGGATAATAATAATAAAAACAGGAAACATTGGCTGCGGTACACCCCAAAAAAACAACACAATATGTTGCAATGTTCTTTGATTGAGATTTATAAACAACCAACCGCAAATAAAATAAACACAATCGACTGGCGTGACTTCCCATTCATCCAGTCAGGTGCCAACTTCTGCCCTGCATCTATGACATTGTAAGCCACTGACTATTGGATGTACCACACCCATATAAGCTGTGCCCACAGGTTTACTCTGCCCACAGCATCCAGCTCTACTGATTGCACACTGACTTGCAACACACTACCTTGAGCAAGTGGAACCAATACAATTCAACTAAAGGATTGCCCATAATTGCAGAATGACTCATCAAGGCTCAGCTCTTTTTATACAACACAATGTAGCCTTTGTAGGAACTGGAATGACCAAAAACACCTGTGTAAAATAAAAAATATCACGGTAACTATATGGCCTCAAACAAGCATGCAATTCCATTCATGTAGAATGTGTTACTATGAAATGAAACCACTGTATCCCTTTGTGATTCATTAGAAACTAAAAGAAAACATCTTACCTGTCCTCCCACCAGCTGAAGCAGTGCTGTGTTAACAGGTAGCTGCTCGATGTCTGTGCTGATGGCTGTCTGGTCAAATGGACAGGCCTTCCGGTGCAGTTTATTCAGGCACATCTTGCAGACAGTATGTCCACAGCCCAAACTAATAGGCCGGCGAACCGTCTCTTCAAAAGTCTGCGTGCAGATCGGGCACAGCAGGAACTCCGTCCATTGTGGGGCTTGAACTGGCATGGTTAAATAGTGATGGGTGTGACTGTTAGGGATTGGGGGGGGGGCTGGATTTAGCCGGCTGTGTCTGTATTTATACACAGAGGAAAAATAAAATAATATATGGAAGATTCCACTGGAATCAAGAAAAACTTCTACCGAACTCAATCGTTCTCAAATGTCCTCACACATTGTGGATATTAGATCACATCACATGACGAATGCTGCAAAGAGAAAAAAAAATAGGAAAAATACCATAAGAATTTGGATATATATACACATATAATACACTTTAGAAATGGTTTAAAATTATTTGAAGCATTTTATAAAATTGTATGTTACGGCAATGTTTTACAACTTGAAAGTAAACACCAACACAAATTAACAGTAACACTAGAGATTGCAGCAGGCATGCTATAAGGAGTTATAAGGGCGTCTATGTGCGTTAGAAACACGGGCCTAGGAAGGGGTGGAGACAATGTGCAACAATAAAGCGACTTCAAAAAGTTGGGTCTTAGCGTGAATGGTCACCTCAATAATAAAGACCAAAACATACTGTGTGGCCTACTGTGGTGAGTTGGTCGACGCTACCAGAATGGACAAAGGGTCTAGGAGAGGCTAGCTGTTAGCAAGCGCTTCAGCGCTAACTTCATCTATGAGGGAACGTCGGCTACTTATGTAGAGCAACACGTTTCTGAAACACAAACGAACGGGCTTTATCTATATCGTGACTTTTTATTAACCATTAAACATGCTATTCCTCGGGAGACCGACTAGGAACCAGGGCTACGGTGCAGTTAATAATAACTTTGCCCCGTACAAAACAAACACCGAATCCCAGCATGCTAGCCGAGGTAGCGGTAGCTCGCTAGGTGAAAACACAAGCCGTATTAGCAGGCTACGGGCGGCGAGTTAGAAACCACGGGCAGCGACGTTAGATTGAAACTGAACACGTTGTTCCGTGCTAACGTGTTGGTCGTTCCTACACACCATAATCAAAGCAGTGGGGTAACTCGCCCACATCGTGTGCCCATGACTGGCCCACAACACAAGACCTGCCGGTGACAATATAGCGGCTGTGGGGAGTGCAACGACGAGATTATGTAACGCAATTCTACAATCATTGCTGTAGCCAGGGCAGATATGGTGTAAATATTCAAACGACACACATTGTGAAAGTGGGAATATCGCAAATACTACAACGCTGGGGTGTTCCGTTATAAGATAACTAAAAAATGACAGACACACTGGGCTAGCAGCTCCTCCCCGGAGTACAGTGGAGCACAGGCTAGCTCGTTAGCTAGCTCGCTACATAGCCATTATACATCCAAAACGTAACCACAGCGAACTATCCAGCGCTCATAAATCACACAGCTCACGAAATCGTAGGTTTTGCGGGTCAGATTACTCACTCGTTCCAAAAAACTTGGAAGATTTTCATCTTTCTTTAGCAATGTGATGCTGTATTTTCTTAGTCGCCATGTCGACTATGCAGCTTTGGTGCTGCTGAGGTTTGGGGAGGGTGTCAACTCGACAACGGGCTCGCTAGCCGGTTACAGCTAGCTGAGAGCTGCGCGCGTGAGTGTGGGGTTGGTACGTGTGTGCGCGCGCGCGGGTGTGTGTGTGTGTGTGTGTGTGTGTGTGTGCAATGTATTCACAGCGCCATCTAGTGGCGGAAAAATGTATGCGCAATGTAAAATCGACCGTCACTGTGAGGCGTGTTTTTTTGTGTGTGTGTGTGTGTGTGTGTGTGTGTGTGTGTGTGTGTGTGTGTGTGTGTGTGTGTGTGTGTGTGTGTGTGTGTGTGTGTGTGTGTGTGTGTGTGTGTGTGTGTGTGTGTGTGAGGGGGGGGTATGTTTGGGGGTGGGGGTTGGGGGAGGAGGTTGTGGTGTACGTGTGTGTGTGTGTGTGTGTGTGTGTGTGTGTGTGTGTGTGTGTGTGTGTGTGTGTGTGTGTGTGTGTGTGTGTGTGTGTGTGTGTGTGTGTGTGTGTGTGTGTGTGCGTGCGCTTGCGCGTGTGTGTGTTTGAAATACTGGACATCTTTAACTGCAGAACAGTGCATTATGCCCTCCGAATATACCACATACTACAAGTGATCAACATACGTCCACTCAGTTGTCGGTAGTCAGTTCAGCACAGATCCTCGGCCAGTAGGAGAATTTAATTAAAGCAAGCACTTTTTTCGCATTTTCATTTTTGCCTAATCCCTCTGGTTTCTGAAGGGATTACGGACCAATCATGTTGGAGAGCTCTTCGAGTCGCTTGGCTCGAATTTGACTCGTAGCAGTGCGCTCATGTTTCATAAACAAAAACACACGGGGGATGCAGCGTGTTTTGTGACTTCTCTTTCCAGGGGAGGGGGAAACGTCACCCCGGTGTCGTGCACATCTTCTCGGATTAGCGCTCTGAGGATGCTTTGCATCTATCTACTGATAACTCAATAACTTTTCATTTTCAGACCAATCATTTTGTCTCAAAGAAGGATTTTGTATGCATTCCTAGTCCAGGTAGGCTACGTCGACTCAATGTGTTTTGTTATTATTTTGCATCTCGTTTACACGTGATTTTGACCACGTTCTCTCCGTTGTTTGTTGTCATTGTGTAGTGAAATGTGCGTCTCTTTCACTTTAATGATATGCGTTGTAAGGATTTAAATCAAATAAATCATAGGCATGCTTTTTACCCTCGCTATTGAAACGCTTTATCTGAAATCCTCATTGATTACAATTATCATTTACACAATTGTTGATTGTGATTCAATAATGAATCATTATCGAGTTTTTTTGCAGGTACTATCTATAGTCTTTAACGCATACGTTTATTAATCAAGCAACACAACATGTTGTCATATCTATTTCCCAGTCGCACATTTCTCTGGTTCAGTTGCATGCAAGAAGAAGCTCAAGCCAGAGGATTATCCTATGCGTTCTAGAGTAATGAGTGGATGAGGCAACGTGACTCAGTCCACTTTGGAAATGCCCTCGATTGCTCTACCTACGGAGAGAGACTATGCCTGTCGTCAACTGAGTCCGCTGAGTGACATTCAATCATTGATTTCGAATCAATCGAGTGTATTTATTTTTCTTTGCTCGATCAGCCAATGGAGAAAGAAGAGTTGGTGGATAAGATTCAAAACCAATCTGTTCCTATTATTTTCCCTCCACCACATGGCATCAACAAGAACTGGAGCTTTCTTTCCGCTCCCTCGCTAGAGCCGTTCCCGTCGTTCCCGCCACCACCTCTCTCTTTCAGCTCTGCTTGCACTTCCCTTCCCACCACTTCTGCTGCGCACGTGCTGCAGACCAAGGTGAAAACAGTCACGCAGCGGAAGCAGCGAGGGCGGGAGAAGTGTCGAGAGCCGACGAACACAGATGTCCAGGCAAAGCAGGACCAAACTGGACAGCTCCAATGGCAAGTCTCACTCAAACCCGGGGTCCCGGCCAAGGGGGCGGAGTTATCCGGGTCTTGGTCCGTGTCCGGCTCCGGGATGCTGGACTTCCTCAGCGGTGTTGACAGCAAGCGGGACGCAGTGCCGGAGGGGCAAGGGGTGCGGGTCAGGCTAGAGATCCACAGCCCCCCTGCCGGGGCTCAACGGGGGCTTTCGGTGGGCTCCCAGCCGGGAGTCATGGGGAAAGTGGCGGAGACAGAGAGAAGCGAAGCCCCCCCAGTTCTGCCACGGGGGCTCGGCGAGGGGGCCAGTCTGGAGAGTCTCCTGTCTGACAACAGGCCCAGAAGTAGAAAGCACGAGCCCCTCACACCTCCTCCCCTCCCACTGCTGTCCGTTTCCCCTTCCTCGTCCTGCGCCTCCCCAGCCACCCTAAACGCCCCCTCTTCTCCTTCCTCTTCCTCTTCCTCCTCGACGCCACCGCCGCCGGCCCCCTCCTCTTCCTCCCCCAGGCACTGGGCCCCCCCCAAGGGCTTCTGGAGGGTGGTCCGCCCCGAGACGTTGCTTCTGAACGGGCTTGGCACTCACGACGCCCCCGGCGCACCTTCCAGGGACCCCGTGCAGAAAACGGAAGCGACGGGGGGTCCGACGACGGGGGGTCCGACGACAGGGGGTCCGAAATCGGGGGCGGAGCCTCAGAGGAGGTCCAAGCCGGCCGGGGGGGAGGCGGCGTGCCACGGGAGGGGTGTGGCGGCGGCGGCGGCGGCGGCGGCGGCGGCGGCGGCGGCGGCGGCGGCGGCGGCGGCGGATAGCGACGCGGACCCCTTGAAGTTCAAACACTCGGACAGCCTGGAGTGCTACTGGGACCAGTTGGAGCAGAAGCAGGTGGTCGCGGGGGGCCGTGTGAGGACCAGCAGCCTGGACAGCGTCTCGTCGCTGTCGTCGTCGTCGCAGAGCGAGGCCAAGCCCCGGGCCGGCGGGAGGTCAAAGGTCAGACGGCGGCGGAGCAGCAGGGAGGAGAGAGAGCAGGGCGGGCGAGAGAGTGGTGGACACACAGAGGCAGAGGGCAAAGGTGAGATCTGTCTGTCTGTCTGTCTGTCTGTCTGTCTGTCTGTCTGTCTGTCTGTCTGTCTGTCTGTCTGTCTGTCTGTCTGTCTGTGTGTCTGTCTGTCTGTCTGTCTGTCTGTCTGTCTGTCTGTCTGTCTGTCTGTCTGTCTGTCTGTCTGTCTGTCTGTCTGTCTGTCTGTCTCAGTCAGTAAATGTCTGCCTGTCTATGCCTGTATTCGTCTCTGCTTGTCTGTATCTGTCTGTCTGTCTGTCTGTCTGTCTGTCTGTCTGTCTGTCTGTCTGTCTGTCTGTCTGTCTGTATCTGTCAGACCAATCACTGCTTATACCAAACAAGTCACCTTGTTTAGTTTAACTTTGCGAAATCATTTTATGTGGGCACTTTTACACTCTACATTTACTATCTATTTAGAGGCAATCTTCCAAACATCTGCATGCAAGCACAAAAGTCAATGATAAACAGTAGGGCTTATGGGGATTGTTGGGATCGAACCACTAGGCTTATGCCACTCTCCAGTGGCGTGGCTGGCAGCCCGCACACTTTGCTCTCCATGGTGCTGAAAATACACTGGCACACAAACTCACACCACATCGATCTTAAACAAAAGAGGGTTTGATTGGTGCCTAACGTAGAGTATCTCTGTGAACTTACCTCATGTCTCCACCAATCACTTGTGTGTGTGTGTTTGTGTGTGTGTGTGTGTGTGTGTGTGTGTGTGTGTGTGTGTGTGTGTGTGTGTGTGTGTGTGTGTGTGTGTGTGTGTGTGTGTGTGTGTGTGTGTGTGTGTGTGTGTGTGTCTGTCAGTGGGCAGCCCGTGAGCATATAACCTGACTGATTCTCTGTGCTGAACAGATGTCAGGTCGAGCAGATGTGCATGATGTAGCTCGCTATTAATAGCCCTCCCACATAGGGAGAGCAGAGTATCTCTGCTTTTGTATGTGTGTGTGGTGTGTGTGTTTACCTATGAATTGGTTGAGCGTAGATTAAGAGAAATCCAATCAATCATTGACACTGCACATACCTATATGGGACTGCTTTTGTGTGTGTGTGTGTGTGTGTGTGTGTGTGTGTGTGTGTGTGTGTGTGTGTGTGTGTGTGTGTGTGTGTGTGTATGTGCCTAAGTGAGTGTAGGTGTGTGTGTGTTTGTGTTTGACAGAGTGCTAGTACCATGGAGCAGGATAAAGAATGACAAATCGCTCCTTTGATCAGATAGGCTGAACGTCTCTATGGCTGTGGGGAATCTGCATCTGTTCTTGTGCTATTGGTTGCATAACCACCCCGGTGGGATCACTTATTGAGCCATCATGAGGTCATTGGGGTTTATGGAAATCCTCCTCATCCTATGAAAACATTATCATTTGGTTACTTGTTCGAACATGTATGATCAAAATGTGCCTGTCTTGTTTGGTGCTGCATGGAGGTATGAGTAGTTACTGGTACAAAGCCATCATAATCCCTGAAAATCTGTTCAGTTAAAAACGAAAATGCTTACATGAAGATATATGCTTTGGTTGAGAATGAATCATTTGTTCCAAACAAGAAAATTCCATCACATCCGATCATAAAAAAAAGTGAAAATGAATAACGAAAGATGATCTGTGTTACCCTTCAGGCGCGTATGAGTCCTTGGAAAACGATTCTGATTCCACAGCTCTCACCCAGGATCTCGAGCCCAACTCGAGGTAAGCAAGCAACACATTGCTATTCACAGACTGTCACAACCAATACTGGTTGCCTGGAATGCAAGTAGACGGTGTGTGTTAGACGGTGTTGTCTTGTTTGCCCTGGAAAACTCCCAATAGAAAGTCAACACGTGTGGTGTATGGGGTAATAACGTGGTAATTGGCATGGGTTATCAATAAATATCCATTTTCAATCAACATAACTATCATACTAATTACCAGATATTTCTGTCACTTAAACTGTTCTGAGAAATGGCCTTTTATCTCTTGGGAATCACACTCCCATAGCCACAAAGGCAATAGGAAAAGACGTCATCACACACTGCATGGCCGCAGTGTGACACAACATCCCACGTTTCACCCGCCATGCCGCCATTAACAAACCTCAATCCACGGGAAGGTGATTAGACTGTCCTGCTCCTGACCGCACAGGAGAGACTGAACTGCATGCAGTCCATGACGAAGATAATCCATATGGCTGGTATCATGCTATCTTTATCACTGGGCCAAGGGGATAACGATGAGTACACCCAGCAACGCACAACACAGCGGGGCTTAGCCTACGGTTGCCGTTAAGGATGGACAGATGGACGATGAATGAGTGAATGACATTCCTCATCTGCCCCTCGGTGCCAATGCCGTGGCCCGGTCGTCCTGCGTGACCTTACGTAAGATGGCTTAGGAAAAGGCAGCTCAATGCCCTCTGCCCAGTCCTTCCCAAAGGGGCATGCGTCCAATGAATGAGTTGAATAACATGATTATAATGGTAGTGACGCTGTTGTACAATGATGATGTGCATGTTGTCCAAGGTCTGACTAGTCCTGTTTCATCTCTCTCTCTCTCTTTCTCTCTCTCTTTCTGCCTCTCTCTCTCTTTCTCCTTCTCTCTCTCTCTCTCAACTCTCCCCCGCTCTCCCTCTCTCTCTCTCTCTCTCTCTCTCTCTCTCTCTCTCTCTCTCTCTCTCTCACCCTCTCCCCCCCTCTCTCTCCCCCTTCCTCTCTGTCTCTGTCCCTGTCTCTGTGTCTGTGTCTCTCTTTCTCTCTCTCTCCCCCCCACTCTCTCTCTCTCACCCTCTCCCCCCCCCTCTCTCTCTCCCCCTTCCTCTCTGTCTCTG
>NC_082389.1:7118414-7130914 GCF_031168955.1 Gadus macrocephalus
TGCAGATTCACTACTGGACACTATTTAATCCACTGCTAACGTTTTGAACCCTCTAGACCAGATCAGACTATAGATTTGAATCCACTTTGCAAAAGCTTGTTACCTCTCAGTCTTATATGTATTATTAGAAAAAAAATGCAGCCCATGGGATCAAAGTTTTCCAAATTAATCCCAACAATGGTGAAGTAGCAGAAAAATGATTTCCTCTGCTCAGGGCTGGGTTCGGGATTTAAAGAATCCTGTAATCAGTTCAGTAAAGCCAGAAGAGTTAATAGTACATAATAAAAAGAGAGAAGGAAAAAAATATTGAACTAATCCGTGTCAATAGTCTGTAACATAGAGAAATAAAGAATAAATAGAAAAGTACAATCTTTTAAAACTTTTAATTGCCTGGCATGTCGTTTATCCCTCTCTTTCTCTCTATCTCTCTCTCCCTCTCCCTCTCTCTCTCTCTCTCTCTCTCTCTCTCTCTCTCTCTCTCTCTCTCTCTCTCTCTCTCTCTCTCTCTCTCTCTCTCTCTCTCTCTCTCTCTCTCTCTCCCTCTGCAGGTATGTCCCAGGGCGGAGACCCCGGGTGCGAGGGCCGTCCCAGCCCCCGTTGCATGGCCCTATCGCGGGCAGAGGACCTCCGGGCGGAGCTGCTGAGGGCAGAGCATCTGAAGGCCGAGGCCCAATGGGATGCGTTCGTGGACACGCCGTCGCCACGGTGAGCCTGAACCAATAGGACGCTGTCTTGACCCATGCTAAATGCTCTCCTGCTATTCTCTTTCCGCAAATCTTTAATCCTCACACTCAAAGCAAACCAGTGACCACCAACGTTCCGCCACTAGGTGTTGCCATTGGCCCAAATGCGCACGTTATAAATGTATCCCCTTTATAATCCTTATTTACATAAATAATGCATATTTTTCTCTCATATCAATTGTGTCGTTACCTGGGGTGGGTTGCTGCCTAACGCTAATTGCTTAGTTGTAAGAGGTTTCAGACATTTCCTCTTGAAGTTATTTGTCTTTTTGATTAAATGCTGCCCTCTGCTGGTGAACTCCGGGTATTAGATATCTATCAGATCCTTGCGATTAAAACGGCCGTAGTGTGCACGTGTCTCCATCTACCTAGCCACGTCAACGGATCAAATGTCAATCAATCGAAATAAAACTCAATTTTTACTTATTATTTATTATATATTATCATTGTTTATTCGATGTGGACACAGCAATTACATTGGACAAACCAGATGCGGTGTTTGAGTGTTTTCGCACACGTGCTAGTTTGCAACACAATCCTGCGTGTTTGTAGCAAAGTGGCGGCGGAGCGAGACGGCCGGTCCAAGCTGTCCCTGCGGCGCTTCTTCTCCTCCATCGGGCTGAACAGCGTGGGCAAGCTGGTGAAGGGCCGGCGCTCCAGCAGCATGGAGCAGCTCAGCCTGCCGGCGGACCCCCGCGGGGCCCCAGGCTCCCCCTCCCCAAGCCCCACGCGCCGACTCCCGGCCCCCGGCCGCCTCCAAAGGACCCCCTCGCTGCAGAGCCTGCACTCCACGGTGGGGGGGATGTGTGTGTGTGTGTGTGTGTGTGTGTGTGTGTGTGTGTGTGTGTGTGTGTGTGTGTGTGTGTGTGTGTGTGTGTGTGTGTGTGTGTGTGTGTGTGTGTGTGTGTGTGTGTGTGTGTGTGTGTGTGTGCGTGTGTGTCTCTGTGTGTGTCCTAGTGTCAGTTGATTTGCATTGGAGTTGTGCTGTTGTCTTGGTTGAATGTTGCCTTAACATATTTGATTATAGACTAAAGAAATATTTTGATTAATTTATAATACATTTAAAAATATGATTTGAATCGTAAATGCATGCAATATTAAGAAACTATAATCACAAACATATCGTGTACAAATATATACTTTTTTTAAGTCAATTTTCTAGTTACTTTTGAAAAAAGTATTATTATATATATGCTATACTCTATTTAATAAATGTATCCCTTTTAAAATGCTTATTTACATAAATAATGGATTTTCCTCTCGTATAAATGTTATCATTACCTGGGGTGGGCTGCCTAATGCTAAATGCTAAATGATTATTTACGGATTATTACACTATTCACATCGCATAGGTTAAGCATGTGGGTGGATGTAATACCAATGTCCCGCCACTAGGTGTTGCCATTGGCCCAGCTGCGTAAGGCCTCCTCCGTGCAGAGTCTCGAGAAAAGAACTGAACGGTCGACTACACTGGGAGAAGTGCAGATACCATACGGCCTGGCACCCAGGTAGAACATGTGTCTTCCATTGCACAGTCATAAACCAAATTAAACCAATTCAATAAATGTTCCTAACTGCATTCCTTCTGTTCCGACAGTCCTGCGAGCCCGCAGGTGGAGCTGCGTCGGGGTCTGAGCGTGGAGGAGGCGCCGGTCACCTCCAGGACGGTGCGTCCCGTCGGTAAGGTGGCCCAGGCCTCCCCCGACGGGACCCTCCTGCTGGAGCTCACCAGACCCCCCAACGAGCCCTTCGGCTTCCTCATCTCCAGAGGCAAGGGCCGAGCGAACACAGGTAGGCTCTTGAATTCTGTTTCGGTTCATTGCTGCTGTTAATATTTATTGCTGTAGTGTATTTTTAATCTGCGCTAGTATGTGTGCTGTAGTATGACTGGGCACCATCACAGTCAGCGTACAGCCAAATATAAAAGACATGTAAAACCACATATACCAAAAACCATCAGGCTATACAATCTTATAGTCACAACGACGAGGTCAAACCAATAAAGTGGTTGAGTCACCAGATTGCCGTGGCTTGACTCCATAAGCATGATGGCGAAAAAAACAACAACATGTACAGGAAATAACAGCATTGGCATCGAGCCTCTTTTCTCATCTTCTTTTGTTTTTCCACCCCTAAAAACCCGGCCTATTTCCTTCATCCACTCCCCTATTCACACACACACACACACACACACACACACACACACACACACACACACACACACACACACACACACACACACACACACAAACACACACACACACACACACACACACACACACACACACACACACACACACACACACACACACACACACACACACACACACACACACACACAAACACACACACACACACACACACACACCCACGACGCACGCACGCACGCACACACACACCCACATACCAATACCCACCCCCTCCCCCCCAAACCCACCCTAACACACAAACAAACACACCCACACACACGCACGCACACGCACACCCACAACTCCCCACACAAACACACACACTTCCACCCCCCCCCCCCCCCACACCCCCCACACACCCAAATACCCTCCCCCCCCCCCCCCCCCCCTGCAGGCGTGTACATCGAGAAGGTGGGCAGCAGCAGCAGCAGCGGCGGCAGCAGCGTGGCGGGCCGTGGACGGGCCCTACGCGGGGCTCCTGGGCGTGGGTGACGAGATCCTGCAGGTGAACGGCGAGCCGGTGGCGGGGCTGACCCTGGACCAGGTGACCCGCCTCATGACCCGGCGCGAGAGCACCGCCTGCCTGCGCGTCATGCCCTGCCGCCGCGGCGGCCCGCCCCTCAAACCCAAGCCCGCCGCGGGACACGCCCCGTAGGGGCGGGAAGGGGGAGGACCACAGCGCCGGGCGCTCGCAAAGTCACCGGCCGGTGACGTTGCGAGGGATGACAGGGGCGGGGAAGGGTCCACAGGGGGGGTAGGGGGGGGGGGGGGGGGTGGACAAGAGGCTGGGGTGGCACACGCCCCTCGCCCCCCCCCCTCCCCCCCCGGTCCAGAATAGGTGGTGGCAGATTTGCCACTGCATGTGCCACGCCCTTCTCGCGGTGGTCGTTGATAGGATCTTAACCCGCCAATCAGAGTCCAGGCGCAGGAACCGTTGAATCTTGGATAATGGACCCGCTGCGGCGGACGGATTGGACTATCGCACGATACAATAACAGAAGCGCTGTAGTGCAGGAAAACCAATACCGTTGTTTGGATGGGTTTTCCACACTGCTCTCCAGAGCTACAGTGTTGTGGTCGGGACCCCCCCTCCCTCCCTGTGTTATTGCGGGCCACTCCTGGACCCCTATTAAAACAAGTCTGGACAGGCCTCTGTCCATGAGTCAGTGTGGTTTATTTAGATTCTTTGGGTTTTATTATAATAGAGTGGGATTCTAACGTTTGTCACGGAAGCCATGGAAAGTTTGCAACTGAGTGACTTCTCAACTGAGTGCCCTTTCTCTGTGGGCAAATTAAAATGGGTTTAATTGCAATATTTAGCGTTGAAATCAATGAAAAGCCATCCTTAGTCATTATAATTATTATTATTTTAGCAGACACATACAGTGCATTGAGTTAAGGTACTGTTTAGGCCTCTTGCTCAACGATGTCCACTACAGGCAGGCTGTGAACGATGGGGATCAGAAGCAAAATCTTTTGGCCCACCTCACCACTACACCAACCTGCCCCCCCCCCCCCCCCCCCCCAAGCCCCTCTCAACGATGTGACAGGAAGCAGGACCTGTGAAAAGAGGATGAAAGTCTAACATGACTTTTGTGTGCGTGTTACATCCACTGATACAGGATAATCCAAAGTCTATGTTGCAATACGCAATGTTGGACGTTTGCAAATTCAGCTTCCATAATGGTTCGATCCATGTGATAATTTTTTTATGTTTAATAATGTTCTGTTGCACAATCCAGAAAATATGCTATGTATTGGCACTTACAGCACCCACTCTGTTTGTGTACTTTTGTTGTTACAATCACGTGGTTACAATGCACAATTACATTGTTGTTCGTAATAAATAATTGTTTAAGCAAAGATGATGAAAAAACATGTTATTTGCACGATGCCACTGATCATATGATTCCTGAATAGATAAATAAAAGAAAACAGAAAAAAAACACAGTAGCACACTATACTGTCCACATGGCACAGACACACGCACACACACACATACGCGCGCACACACACACACACACACACACACACACACATAGACACACACACAAACACATACATAACGACAACCCATTTGACGTTGGCTAATAGACGTTGGCATCTAGCCCATAGTTTATACATATAAAATGCTTGATGTGTACATTTACCATTTACTAATAACCAATGTATCTAAAAGAGAATGTTTGATATTCTTCAAAAAAAACAAATATAATAATTTCATAAAATAGCCATTTATTTGCACAAAGAAAAGAAAAAAAATACGCTCAGATAGATAATTTGTAAAAGTGGTCAAGAAACCACTTCAACCGAAAATCTACTCCTCCAAATCTTGGCACGGTTGTTGGTTTCGATTTCCCTTGTTACCACACAGGATGCAGAGAGCGGCTCGTGAGTCGTGACTGAAGCCGTCTGAGAGGCATGTGGTCGTGAGCTGGGAGGAACCGTCGTGAGGTTCCAGGGTTTTCCTCATCAAAGTAGAAATAGCCCATGTTGTAGTTCGAAATGTAAAGTCCTAAAGATGGATCATAAGCTATATATCTATCTGTCTGTATGCATGTATGTATGTATGTATGTATGTATGTATGTATGTATGTATGTATGTATGTATGTATGTATGTATGTATGTATGTATGTATGTATGTATGTATGTATGTATGTATGTATGTATGTATGTATGTATGCGTGTGTGTGTGTGTGTGTGTATGTATGTATGTATGTATGTATGCATGTATGTATGTATGTATGTATGTATGTATGTATGTATGTATGTATGTATGTATGTATGTATGTATGTAGCCTATGTATCTATGTATCTATGTATCTATCTATCTATCTATCTATCTATCTATCTATCTATCTATCTATCTATCTATCTATCTATCTATCTATCTATCTATCTATCTATCTATCTATCTACCTATCTCTAGCTTTCTATATCTATCTGTGTACACTGAATGTGAATATAAATGCATCTATATATATATATATATATATTTACAGTAGCCTAGACCTATCTATATCTATCTTTTATTCGTTTGACAACCTGAATGGCTATTAGGTAATCTGAAGACACTTGTGTGGTCTCAACTGATCTTCTAGTTAAATGTAGGCTATATATTTTAAACGGCCCTTTATCCCACAAAAAGCGGACTGATTTCCATCCGTGATGAGACCCCGGTACCTGCGGCCGTTCCGCCTGATCCTGAGTGTTCTGTGATAGCGACTCACCGTTGATCTTCCCAGCGCTTTATCTGATGCTGCTGGGCCGATACGCATTTATCTGTCTAAACCATGTCTCCCATTGCGGACCCTGGGGATTAGTGGGCCCAGTCCCAACCTCATATCGACTCCAGCCATACAAGCACAACAAGCCAATATATATATTTTTTCTTTTTCAGTATTTTGCCATCTCCGCTCTATAGGTCAGATTTTAAAAAATATAAATTTGAAAACCTGCCCGATTTTTATCAGCCATTAGCTGCGACTATTATAATAACAATAGGTAGGCCTATTGTAATTACACACTGTGCATTGATGCCACAGGGCAATAATTAGATCCGTGTGTTATGTTCGCTGTCGTTGACCTATGTGCCTAATACCTTTCAATAGACTGCTACATATTCTATTGAAGCCTTATAGTATTCAAATAATGACCGGCCCTTTATCATCATTGTATGGTGGAACAGGCTAAGAGCTTTTAGTTAAAAAAAAAAATAAAAAATGAAGAAAAAATAACAGGCCGAAAAAGCTTAACCTTTTGCTATTGCTTTCTTTCATCAAAAAATTAAAAAGCACCTCCACCATATAACTCAAGCTGCACCTCGCACCGTTACGGGCCTGCTGCTGCTGCTGTTTGCCTCCCTATCGTTTTTTTTATGCGTTGCCCTCCACAAGCCCGTATAGCCCATACGACGGCCAAATAATAATGAATCATTTCATAAATAATGGGTTTAGGGGGGCTTATCGGGACGAAGAGGCCGCTGCCGCGACTCTTATCTGGCCCGGCCACATTGCGGCCTGTGTTCCGCTCCCCATACTGATGCAGCGAGGAATAACTCAGAGTGACTTCCAGCTCCACACACACACACACACACACGCAGATATATACACACACACACACACACACATACACACACTGTTTCCACACTGTTCCACCACTGGCACGGAGGGGGGGGGAAAGCTCAGATATGGATGACCCACTCACAAAATGGCTCCACTTACACAGTAACGTCAACAACACGGCAGGAACGGTAAGGGCGAAACGCGTATTTCTCTTATTTTTTAGCGCCGGGGGAGGGCTTTTATTTTGGTGTGAATATGCGTACATTTAATTCGCGTTGTGTGGGATTTTTGTTTTCGTTCTGTTATTGTCCGATAGGACGGATTTCACTCTGAGGATAAATAACGGGCCACAGGCCTGTTGTAAAATGTCCTGCATTAAAATGCGCTGGTGGGTTTCCTCAAGTCTGTTTAAATATTATATTGTCTTGTAATATGATGGAGATATCAGGCTGTAATAACAACGAATTAGATCTAAATGTGTGTTTATAGGACACCGATTACATAGGCTATGATTAGCATACCTTTTGATGTTCTCTGAAACCCCATCACAACCAGGCCTCGACCAAAAATAAAACCTAAAATATTTATACTGTATTTGCAACAATGGACCGCAGATAAGAACCTTCAATGCATCCATAGCTTTATTATATCAGCTTTTACCACCACTGTAGTGCCAATAGGAGTAAGCTAACGGATGATATTATATCTCGACAGAGAACGTAAATGACGTTAATAGCCTAAACAGTATTAAATCAATGTCACATTATTGTTGCCAATATCCATCATTTAGTATTGCTGCAGAGGAACAATAACGCTCCCATCGAGAGAGTATATTCCAGTAGCCTACAGCCAGTCCAGGGCCAAGTTCACTTTACACACATTAACGGTCGTTATGTGTAGCCTACATTAACATTTCCAGCCCAAACAATTCAATAGATTCCATTATTATAGGTCATCGGTAATACTCGAATATTAAACGTAATCATATTGTATATTCCTTAACATAAAGTAGGCAAGACAATATAAGCTCGGCCACTTAACATTATAGCCTAAACGTGTGGCATTCTGTTAATCTTAAAGGGGGGGCGTGGGGGGTCCCTAAACCTTATCTTTTCCAAATCGGTTGAACTTAAGGGAACACCCAAACCGCCTTCGCTGAAGAAACAGGCTGCACCGCAATCTGCAACCTGCAAACGGTCCGAGAGGAGAGAGGCATTCCACATCCCGGGACCTGACATTACATGATGTTGACATCGTTTCGTTCGTTGAAAACCACAATATAGGCCTAGGCCTAATTATTACAAGATCCGTTGCATGCGGGGCTTATGAGGAGAACAATGCATCCATTCCTAGGTAATTAGATGGTCATTGGTCAAATTGATTAACGAATCATTTCTGGTGGGCCTCGTTGTGGGCAATCCGTTGCTGTGTTTTTTATTAAGGTCTATTTTGAGTAGAGGAATCGAGAAAATATATCATAGGGTTCAGGAACGGTTTGTCTTTTTTTCCATCCGAACATAAGGCGTAATTGTTGGACCTATTTCAGGATCTAGGGCTCGTGGGTTTGTGCGCGTGGTGATGAAAATGATGGAAAAACGGAAGCAAGAGCTTTGTCCCGGGAGTCCCGACGTGGCGTCCAGTCCTCGAGAGAAGGAGGACTCCATCACCAGACTCAATGGATGCAAAGCTGACGAAGACTCGAGGGAGGCGGGGGACTTCACCGGAGAGGGGGTTAAGGAGACAGATGATGACGTCCCTCTGCAGAACTCGAGCAACGGGACCATCATCATCATCAACGGCGTTGCCAAGGAAACTGCCTCTCACGACGCCCTTGACCTGAAAAGGGAAGTGCCAGTGATCGAGCTCTCGAGGAGAGACGCTATAAAAGCGCTAGAGCAGAGGACGGAGAGCCATTTGGTGCCGAGCACGGAACTTCGCAGACCTCCCGTGCAGTTTCCGCTACCGCGACGAGACGACGCTCGAATGGTGCAGCTGAGCCCCAACGCGTTCCCACTGCCGGCGCGAGCGATGCTCTACAACCTGGCGCAACCTCTCGCCGCCATCAACAGGTAATTATGAACATGTATAGACATGTTTTGTCTATTTTTTTAATCGTTAATTGTTATTAGTTATCTTTTCACAATGGAAGTTTGAAAAAAGTGAATAATTTAATGAAGATTAATCTTGCAACTTGGTTATTGTAGCATCGGCTGCTTTTCGAAGTGCATGTCAATGTGTGTGTGTGTGTGTGTGTGTGTGTGTGTGTGTGTGTGTGTGTGTGTGTGTGTGTGTGTGTGTGTGTGTGTGTGTGTGTGTGTGTGTGTGTGTGTTTGTGTTTGAGCGTGCATGCATGCTTGTGTGTGTGTGTGTGTGTGTGTGTGTTTGTGTGTGTGAGCGCGGGTGCATGCATGCACATTGATTCCAAATCATTTTTCACATTGATTATGAATTATCTATTTTTGATAGAGTTTCTGCCAGAAAATACATGTTTGTGTGAGTGTGTGTGTTTGTAAATGTGAACGTGTGTGACTGTGTGTGAGCATGCGTGTGTGTGTATGTGTGAGCGCGAGCGCATGCACATTGATTCTAAATCATTTTACCGATTGATAATGCATAATTCCTTTTTGATAAGAGTTTTTGCCAGAAAATACTGTGTGTGTGTGTGTGTGTGTGTGTGTGTGTGTGTGTGTGTGTGTGTGTGTGTGTGTGTGTGTGTGTGTGTGTGTGTGTGTGTGTGTGTGTGTGTGTGTGTGAATGTGTGTGTGTGTGTGTGTGTGTGTGTGTGTGTGTGTGTGTGTGTGTGTGTGTGTGTGTGTGTGTGTGTGCGGGTCCATATGTGTGTGTCTGGGCATCCATATGTCTGTGGCCTGTCCAGGCGTTAACCTAACCCATGTGTGTGTGTGTGTGTGTGTGTGTGTGTGTGTGTGTGTGTTGTTCGTCCCGGTTCTCCCCTGTCTTCAGTCTCGGAGGGGAGTCTGACCAGTACGGCATGTACCCCAGCAACAGGGTAAAGCGCAGACCAGCGCCTTACGATGTTGAGTTCGACGAGGGTAGGCGCATTTTAGATCTTTATAAGTATGGTAAGGCGCACCTCTGCTGTGTCCTCTTCCTCCTCTCCGCTCCATTCCAACCCTCCTCCTCCTCATCCTCAATCGCCGTCAACACGACTCCCATCCAATCAGCATGCACCCCTCGCTCACGCCGCCGTCAGCCCGTTCCCCTTCCTCACTCTCTCTCACCCACTGTCACTGGAATTATACTTAAAAGGAAACAACCACACGCTGGATGTGAACGTAATGCAGCCCTGCAGGGTGGAACGCCTGCGGTTTTGATGTGGGATTACAGGCGTTCACCCGTGTGTCAGCAAGGATTGTCGATTTTTTTTTTTCAGGCTAGAGCTGAGGTCCGTAGGTAAAACATTTATAATACATCCACTGCCCACTCCCTGTCACACCGGGGGATGGAGGCTGGGGGTGGAAGGCTGGGAGGGGGGGGGGGGGGGAGCGGGGGTGGGCTGCAGCCCTCCAGTCCCCATGCCAGGGTTTCTACTGCAGCATGGGCTGGGGGATTAAGATAGTCTGAGTCTGTTCCAAGGGCAGCACGATAGACAGGAACACAGCGTGGATGGGGAGCGGGAGGAGGGCGGTTGGGTTCGAACGTTACCTGCGCCTGCGTTTTGCGTTGTTTATAAGTTGTTTATAAGATCACGTGACGTTATAACACCGTGTTCGAGGAATCGTCATGTCTTCTTCCTTAATTTTGGTGGTTGGTCCGATGCCGATATATTTCAGAATATGGTGAGAAAATAAGAAAAAAATGTAATATTGAAATCTAAAAAATTTATTTCAAACCCTAGAAACAACAACACATAATTCCATATCGATGTATTTGGCAGTATTCGGCAAAAAAATTAGTTATTATAGCTGACATTCACCGGATAAGGCCGATACGACACTGTGTTCATGATAAACTATTAACTCCATGGTGTAAAGGCACCATAGAGTAAATATAAATAATGTAACTACGTTTTGAAATCATATCGAGAGCAATTTTGTCACGTAGCGCCATCTTGTTTCCGAAGCCTCTGAGGCTCTTTTTTCATTTTTCACATTCTTTCATCCAAATCAAAGTTTTCAGTTCCATCTCCATGTGCATCAATGGCATTTCATTTAATGTTTCCACCAGCTTGTTTGTCCTCCTTTCCTCTCCTTTCCTCTCCTCCTCTTCCTCCTCCTCTTCTCCTCCTGCTCCTTCTCCCCTTCCTCATCCTCCCCCACTGCCTCCCTCTCCCTGATTTCCTGCTCTATCTCCTCCTCTTCTCCTCGAAAGCCTACATGTCCATCCCCTCTTCCCTCCTCTTCATCCCTCTCCTTCCTCTCTCCTACCTCTCTCCTTCCTATCTACTTACTCTCTCCTTCCTATCTCCTTCTTATCTCCTTCCTATCTCCATACTCTCTCCTTCTC
Source organism: Gadus macrocephalus (assembly GCF_031168955.1). Taxonomy (NCBI): domain Eukaryota; kingdom Metazoa; phylum Chordata; class Actinopteri; order Gadiformes; family Gadidae; genus Gadus; species Gadus macrocephalus. The sequence goes on from NC_082389.1 coordinate 7,129,876, forward strand.
TCTCCTTCCTCTCTCCTTTCTGTCTCCCAACCCCCTGTAACCTCTCCTCTTCCACTTCCTCCTCTTTTCCTCGAAAGCCGACATGTCTATCCCCTCTTCCCTCCTCTTCCTTCCCCTCCTTCCTCTCTCCTCATCCTCTCCTCCCTCCCTTTAACTCACCGATCGTCTCCCACCTCTCCGTACCCCCCATCCCCTCCTCCGTCCACTCCTCCATCCCCACTTCCCTCTCCTTCCTCCCTCTCCTTCCTACTTCCTTCCTCTCTCCTTCCTCCCTCTCCTTCCTCCCTCTCCTTCCTACTTCCTTCCTCTCTCCTTGCTCTCTCCTTCCTCTCTCCTTCCTCTCCCCTTCATCTCTCCCTCGTCTCTCCTTGCTCTCTCCTTCCTCTCTCCTTCCTCTCTCCTTCCTCTCCCCTTCATCTCTCCCTCGTCTCTCCTTGCTCTCTCCTTCCTTTCTCCTTCCTCTCTCCTTCCTCTCCCCTTCATCTCTCCCTCGTCTCTCCTTGCTCTCTCCTTCCTTTCTCCTTCCTCTCTCCTTCCTCTCTCCTTCATCTCTCCCTCGTCTCTCCTTGCTCTCTCCTTCCTCTCTCCTTCCTCTCTCCTTCCTCTCTCCCTCGTCTCTCCTTCCTCTCTCCTTCCTTTCTCCTTCCTCTCTCCTTCCTCTCTCCCTCGTCTCTCCTTCCTCTCTCCTTCCTTTCTCCTTCCTCTCTCCTTCCTCTCTCCTTCCTCTCCCCTTCATCTCTCCCTCGTCTCTCCTTCCTCTCTCCTTCCTCTCTCCTTCCTCTCTCCTTCCTCTCCCCTTCCTCTCTCCCTCGTCTCTCCTTGCTCCCCGTAACTCACCGTGCGTCCCCCGACCCCCCCTCTGTCCCCCCTCTCCTCCCTCCAGCCGGCCAGCCCAAGATCGTGCGCCGCATCTTCACCAACAGCCGCGAGCGCTGGCGCCAGCAGAACGTCAACGGAGCGTTCGCCGAGCTCCGCAAGCTCATCCCCACGCACCCGCCGGACAAGAAGCTCAGCAAGAACGAGATCCTGCGGCTGGCCA
>NC_082389.1:7135914-7165914 GCF_031168955.1 Gadus macrocephalus
CTCCCTCCAACATATAATAGATGTCAGTTTAGCTTATTGTTACACATATAGGCCTACAGTTGAACAATTATAGCAACACCAATTTGAAATGTACTCCCAATAACCCTATTATTTCTGGAAGGGTGTCTAGTAGGCTAGAGAGTACGTTTCTTTATGTTTTATGCTGTTTACTTGAGTATATTTCTTCCTTTCTTTCTATATTTTGTTTCTTTCGTTCATTAAATATAGTTGCAACCCCCTTCAACTACAGTAAACAGTACCAGGTCTAAAATCTCACACTGCGGCTCTTCTATGTAAATCCTGAGCTTCCTGTGCCCTCTAGTGGTACAGAAATGAAAATATCGTTCATCAAATTTCACATAGTCATCGACGATGACTTGATCATTTCTGAGTGGTTTGAATTGAATGCTTGCGGCTACAGAAGTCCCTCTCGTTTTATAAACACAGACGAAGACTTTAAAAATGATGAGTGAAGAGTACCCAATTTTATTGCATTGTTAGAATACAGAATACATTGTTAGCAACAGTTGTTGCGTACAGGGTGTTAAACTCACCCATGTTAAGGGCAGGCGAAGCATTGATTAAGATGAGCCGTGAAAGCAGCGAGCTGGCACATGACTAGCAGTGGCGTTTGACAGCATATAGCATTGATTAAGACTGAACCGAGTGGTGCAAAACGGGCTAAAGAGGGAGCCCCTCTTCTAAAGCAGGGTGGAAGGCAGAGTTCAGACGGTGGGTCGCAGGCCGGGCGGTCGGGCGGAGATCCCCCGGTCAGAGGAGTGCGGCGCCCGGGTAGAGCAGGAAGCCGGAGAAGGTGCTGTCGTCCTCGCTGCTGGAGTACACCCCGTTCCAGTCCCTCAGCGTCTCCAGCCACACCTGGTCGCCGGGGACCAGCTGCAGCAGCACCAGGTTGGAGGCCTGGTCGATGTCCTGGCCATACAGGGAGTCGCGCGTCCGCACCTTCCGCACGCCGTTGACCACCAGGGCGGCCCTGAGGGGCCGGTTCCGCACAGTGAGGTGGTAGGCGAACACGTACAGGCCCGGGTGGGTGGCGTTGAACTTGCTGGCGGACGGGTCCCAGTGACCCTCCTCGTTGTAGAACACCTTGTCGAACTTGACGGGCAGGCCCGGCGGGGGGAAGGACTTGCTGGGGTACAGGCCCACGCTGAAGGCCGAGCGGATCATGGGCGCGTCTTCTCCAGGGGCCCCTTTAGGGCCTCGAACGCCGCGCGCGCCCTTGTTGCCGCGGTCTCCCTTGGGCCCCGGCATGCCTCTCCCCCCGGGGGGACCTAGGTTCCCTCGGTCTCCCTTGGCTCCGGGCTCTCCCTTCTTCCCTGGTAGGCCGTCGGTGCCGTTCAGACCCGGCTCACCCCTCTCGCCAGGGGGTCCGGCTGGGGGCAGAGGGCACTCGCCCTTGTCCCCTTTCAGACCCTTCAACCCTGCGACCCCTGGGGGGCCGGCGGGGCCGTCGATCCCCGGACTGCCCTTGGGTCCAGCCTCTCCTTTGAGACCCGGCTCGCCCCTCAAACCGGGCTCCGCTTTCTCTCCTCTGAGACCCGGGTCACCTGTGGGGAGGAGAGATCTCTTCAGCCGCCCTTTCATTGAGAAAGCTTCAGGCTCTTCTAACCATAAGCAGCCATTGACAGTGCATTATTACTGTGACACCATGGAGCGGGTGCTGCCAGACGCCTACCTTTATCACCCTGTTTTCCCATCAATCCCGGGACCCCGGGAGGTCCGATAGGCCCGGGTAGACCAGCTAGACCTGTGATATGTAGAATTCAGAAGACCCTTTAATGTCATATTGAAAATAAATACATTATAATGTAGTAGTGGCTATGTTCGCCTCCCAGCTGAAAGGTTCTAGGTTCCATCCAACGTCTAACTCCAAGCTTCATCAAAGCGATACTCCTCACCCCGACCGGCTCCTTAACGACATGTGTCTGAAGTCACTGTAAATCGCGTATGAATAAAGTCCTCTACTATACGACTAAAATGCTAAACAATGCATACGTTACATTCCCTCCAAGCAAAAAGCAAGCGAGCCTGCATGTGAAACCGCGCGTACCTGGGTCTCCGTTAAGTCCATTAGCCCCGGGCATCCCCGGCTCACCTGGTGGGAAGACAGAGGAGAGCAAGGCGTTAACGAACAACTAAATGAGCCTTTACACTTTTTCCAATTCTACCCGAAAGGACGTCTCGGCCCTCGTTTGATGTCCCCCGCCCTGGTAAACGCTCTCCTACGTGACGTATATCACCTGGCGGTCCGAGGGATTTCTTGTTGGGGGGGCAGCATTCACAGACGTTGTAGAAGCACTGGCTGAGGTCTATGGTGAAGTTATCGGGGCGGACCCCCGGGGGCACCACCGCGTCCAGAATGAAATCCGTGGGGTAGGCGTCTTCGGAGAAGGTGGTGCTGTCGGTGGGAGACAGGGAGTAGGTGTCCGTCATGGACTCTGTGGTCTCGTCGGTCGCCATGCTGCTGGAGGACATCGGGGGAACGGTGGTGGTCCTCCGGACCCTCCCTCCTCCTCCTCCGGTGCCGGAGCCCGCCCGGGGGGGCTTCTTGGTGTTCTGAGGTTTGGGCGAGCGGGCCGTGGTCCTGGCGCCGGCGGCCTGCAGGGCCAGCAGCACCAGCAGGGCGGCGGACCAGAGGAACGCCGGCTGAAGACGTGCCATGCCTTCGGGTTTACGTGTGTGGTGATGAAGACCTGCCCCGGTAGGAAATAAGAGAGACACGTAACAAAGCAGAAGGGCTGGAATCAACAGACATGTTAACATTACTTAGGAATCAATCGATCGTGTTGATATTTTGAGGAAGGATCTCGGATTGCTCTCGACCAGAAACGTATTTGTTTCCACGATAAGGATAAAGTTGACTCCCATCGCGGAGACAACATTGCCATGATGTCGAGTCCCGAGCAGAATGGTCCGGAGAACCTTACCTTGCTGAGAAGATGACTGGCAGACTCAGTCCATGCTTTGGTGGTTGGTGCTGTGCACGCCTTCCTTTATAGTGCCCGGCTTGTGCTGCGACCGCTTTACTCTCGAGCCAACGAGAACACGAGGGATTAGACAGGGTGGGTGGGTTTGTAGGAACATATTGCATGACTCCTGAGGGACATGGAACTGAAAGTCTTGGGACTGCATACAATACACACACACACACACACACACACACACACACACACACACACACACACACACACACACACACACACACACACACACACACACACACACACACACACACACAAACACACAGACACATACCCACACCCACACACACACACACACACACACACATACCCACACCCACACACACACTCACACACCAACACACACCATGACACACCATGACACACACACACACACACCAACAGACCAACACACACGCAAACTCAAACACCAACACACACACTCAAACACACACACACACACACACACACACACACACACACACACACACACACACACACACACACACACACACACACACACACACACACACACACACACACTCTCACACACACCCACACCCACACACATCCACACACAAGCCAACACACACACACACACACACACACACACACACACACACACACACACACACACACACACACACACACATACACGAACACACACACACAAACATATAATCTGCATGACACCCCATACAGTATAGGTGTTACATTGAACTGTGTTGAGTACCTTGTAGCTACTATGCTAATTGGCGCAGCTTTAAAGAAGAACTGACTCAGGGCAAACCCACCGAGACCAGGATCCATGTCCAAAAACGGGCCATAACAACATTGATCTCACCATTCTCCACCTTGATCTAGGAAGCCCAAAGGCTCCACTCGTAACCCAAACACAGCTCACAGGAACACCGCACCGCTGAACTTCACATGTCCCACAAAGCCGTACGTCTAGGATGTCGACCTCTGACCTTGATCCCTAGGTGGGATCCGATTCAGCCCCCCTATGCGTTGATCACACACGACATTGGATGGGTCAAGACTGCGATTTTGTGGATAATGTTATGAATAGTAATATCAATCACGAGATTTATAAACATTTTGTAAACAAGGTTTGGTTCAATATGGTATGGTGAGACAAAGCTTATTTTTGAAGCTTTGAAAGGTTTATCTAGAGAACTGGGATCGGGGGCAAACAAAGTTCCCATGCTTTAGAGTTGAACCTACAAGCACTAAGCAGTGTAGAAAGCATCTTGTTGATTGGAAACAATGAAATGAAAGATCATGAGTTATAGCCTGCTATCTATAATTATAGTTCTGCTAGCTATCTTTCTACCTATAATAAATAAGCCTGTTAATTATATTAATGACATTAACATCCATGCAGAATGGGCCTCCACTTTATAATAAAACGAATATTGTAGGTTAATATAATTGAAATTTAATTTACATTTCTGTATCTGAGTGTTCATGATTGTATTTTGGAAGCATATTGTATAGTCTTTTAAATTATTGATATGTTTCAAGTATCTAAATGCCCATTTACATTTAATTAAATTACCGACTGATGAACATAATATGTTATGGCAATATTAAGTGAATCGACCATTCTCTTCTGCTATTGGTTCCGATGCGTGACAGTGTATGGGTTCCCTGCAGCTGCGCCCTTCGCCAGCAGCGACACAGACAAACGCTAGTATGGGGGAGTGTGGAAAATGTTACGGTTATGGCAAACGGAGAGAGGGGACAGGAATTATATAGACACGATAACCCGGAGAAGAAACTGGGTCAGCGAAACAACGGGGGACTTCATAATACGTCCAAAAATAGCCTCGATGTCTCCCTTCAAATGTTTATCTAACCTCCAGGTGAGTTTTTCCGCTACAAAGGACCGCGCTTAATGTTTTAGCGAATCCGCATGCAGCTGTTTGCCGGAGATCTTCGCATAGCGTCTTGCTGAGCAGCGGCTCAAATCAATGAGAACGGCCTGGTCCGCCTCTGCCTGGCTTTCATTGCACTGCTGACCGACCATCGGCCGTCTGGGGCGGGTAGACTACGCACTCGATCGGGCCGGATTGCACGTTCACCCGCATCTCTCGTGTCAGACATTTTGACACAAAAAAAATCCCCCCCTTCGATCGGATGGAGTGAATTGCACGTGAAGAAGAGACAGACCGCAGTTTGGTTGCGTGTGATGATAGGAGACACAATGACGTTGTTGTCTCTTCTTGGTCGGATCATGCGTTATTTTCTGCTCAGGCCAGAGACATTGTTCCTGTTGTGTATAAGCCTGGCCTTATGGAGCTATTTCTTCCACACCGACGAGGTGAAGACCATCGTCAAGTCGAGCCGCGACGCTGTGAAGATGGTCAAGGGGAAAGTGGCGGAGATGATGATGAACGACCGGCTGGGCGGCCTAAGTGTGTTGGATGCCGAGTTCTCCAAAACATGGGAGTTCAAGAACAACAACGTGGCGGTGTACTCCATCCAGGGGCGGCGGGATCACATGGAGGACCGCTTCGAGGTGCTCACGGACATCACTAACAAATCCCACCCGTCCATATTTGGGATCTTTGACGGTCACGGTGGAGAGGTGAGTGGAAAGTATGCTACATAGGCCCATATTTGTCATTTAGATGTGCTCAAGACTAACCAAATTTCTCCCAGCAAAACGAATGCGTCGGTTTATTGTCTTTTCCTGCTGCACATGTTTAACTAATAGGTCCATGGTTTAACTCCACATTTTACTATGTGGGCCACACAGGGAAATAATGTGTTGTTATTCTTAAGTAATCGTATTCCTCATATTACCAGGGACGGAAGGAAATGATGTACTGTAGTACCCTATTACACCTCTACCAAATCCTATTTAACTTTCCACATCTTGAACAAGCATTAGTTGTTGTGTACCCTTCCCATTGTTAAGATGCACCTTGTTCTGGGGCTGGCGTTGGGGACTTGGTGGAACACACACACACACACACACACACACACACACACACACACACACACACACACACACACACACACACACACACACACACACACACACACACACACACACACACACACACACACACACACACACACTGCATTGTGTGTGTAGTAGGACACGTGGGTGCGAAGAAGGCTTTTGTCTTCCTTTCTTTCCCTCCCCTAGTTAAGGGTCAGTGAATTCTCATGGCTGTCTATGCACCACGTGTTACAGGCTCCATCTGTCACCCACAACGCCCGCAAGTGGTTCCATCAGTAGTGGAAACGCCCAACCTACCACAGAAACATCTGCTTCCCCTATTTAATCTGGTTAAGCACCTTAGGGCACCTCAGTGTTAATAGTTTTATCGACATCGGGTGTGGGATGTGATTGGGTCTTTTCTGAACCGGGCTGATTCTAAACAAATAGACGACGAGTTATTCAGGTTTGAAATGACTGATTTAGATTTATATTACCTATTACATGTCGGATGTAAGTGCCGTTTGTGTATTGTGATCCTAAATGATAGTAGAACAAACAGGTGTTATACGTGTGTGTGCGCGCGTATGTGTGTGTGTTTGCTTCATGACTGCTTGCTCACAGTCTGCACCCTTTCCCAAATCAAATATTTACCCTCCCAGTGTGAGATCTGCCAGTCCTCCAGAACATGGCACATTGTGTGCCCTTCAAAATAATATCCTTTCTGTCATTGCCTTACAGTGATTCATATTTATAGGACATTATGTTACAACTACTCCTATAACTGCTTATAGGTCCAGCTATACTTTTCGGTTATAATTATTATCTTGTATCCTGTAATTTCCACATATATATTTTTTTAAATGAGGCAATCATTTGTTTTACGAAATAAAATTAAATATAAACCTACAGTTGCAATATATGATCATGTAAAGATGTATTTGGAAATGAATACATGACCATAAGATATTGTGGTATATGAGGTAGGCCTAGGTATTATGTAACATTTAAATTACATAATATACGTTAATGCCTGCCACTGCTGTATCTTGGATAAGGCTTGGAGCCGGTTCTTCATTCCACTGTGGACGGAGGCCCTAAAGTATAAGTCAGTATGCAGAAGTATAAGTGAGGAAGAGGGGTAAGCAATGGGTGGTTCAATAATTCAACTGAACACCTGCTTCAACCTCCATTACAGGCAAAGTCACAGATTAATTTGAACTTCTATTGGGGTCATCTGGAGGCACTTGAGATAAAAAGAGCAGACGCCTTGTAAAGAAGATATCCTCTAACCTCGGGAACCAATGTTGGAACGTCATTTCCCAGTTTGTAGTTTCATTGCAAAACTGGTCGGTTAGAATCTTGCATCTGGCACTGTGTGTCCTGGGTTTACAGGTTAACTGCAACCTTTATAGCACTGCAAACCAGTTGAAGATCCTCATTTTGATAAGGTATAAAATGTTACTGACCAGTCCTTTAACTTTAAATAATAATGCAGGTCCTGCTGATCTAAACCATGGAAACAACCAAGTCCAACCAGAGTGCCATATACCGGAATCTCTTATTATTATAACCTGCAGCTCATTTTAGAATAACTATTTAAATGAAACTACACGTATATACAAACCACTAATTTCTCACCTGGAACTACTGCGTACTCGGCAAAAAAGCATGCCCTTTTTTTCAACCGTGTGCCCCTGGGTCTATCTAGCTCCTTCTCCCCCCCTTGACTGTCTCTCTCCTCCCTTCTCTCTCTATCTCCTCAGGTGCACTAACCTCTATGTTCCCCCCACCAGGCAGCGGCTGACTATGTGAAGGCCCATCTGCCTGAGGCCCTGAGGCAGCAGCTGCAGGCATTTGAGCGCGAGCGGAAAGAGAGCTCACAGTCTTACGCCAGTATCTTGGAACAGCGAATCATGGCAGTCGATCGTGACATGCTGGACAAACTCTCAGCCAATCACGATGAAGCAGGTCAGGAGCCGGGGATGATTGGAGGTGCATACATACTCGGACACGGCGGTGATGACATGGGGGTGTAAGGAGGCCAAATCGCGTCGGTGCTATGCACTGGTGTTTTGTTAGTGATGCGTTTTGGCCAGGGGGGATTTTCTGTGAGATAAAGTTAGCACTTGTAATTCCGTAAAATGTTGTGAGATTGTTTCTGTGACCATAATTTCTACTTCTATTTCTACAGCTCCCATCCGCTCATCTATTTATTTGAGACTAACTGAAAAACTCGAAAAAAGTTTAACATTATGTACCCTATCAAATATGCCGATCTCTGACTCTCATTGGATATACATACACTTTTTAACCGTATTTCTAATTTAGTAAATTCACAATTCTAACTGTAGCTTAATGTTTGATTTATTTGAGTACAGAGTAAAACAAATACTGTGCAAGCATAACATCTGGACATAGCTTGTTTTCATAACCATGTATATATTTGTTACCATTGACACTTTCTCAATTGGCAAAGAATCACATTTCGTTCAATAACACTACAATTACATTTTGTGTTCTTGACGACACAGATCTTCACATTAAAGTCATATGGCGTTCTAGGATGCTTAATGCAATCAACCACTAGGTCATTTCATGCAACACATTTCGCACACACGCACACGCCTTACTTCATCACTCCTTCCCTCTTCCCTCAGGCACCACATGTTTGGTAGCACTGCTATCAGACAGAGAACTAACGGTGGCTAATGTTGGAGATTCGCGTGGTGTTTTGTGTGACAAGGACGGCAACGCCGTTGCTTTGTCACACGACCACAAACCATACCAGCTGAAAGAGCGTAAAAGAATCAAGCGTGCAGGTGAGTTGGTTCATTAAACGGAAGCAATCGAAAGCTATGGGCATCGGGTTGAAGTCCACCTGTCGCCCTCTGCTGGTCTTTATTGGAATTGCATCAATATCTAGACAGCTTACCGTTGTGGGTGACTACAAGGTTATATATTTGTTTTGAATCAATCATTAAGTAATGATACTAGTTTGTTGTATTTTTAATGAAACATCCATTGCTCATGGTATATAACCCCATAATGTTTTCCTGATCAAAAACCATGACGCCTCAGCTGAACAACAAAGTTAACTTCCCCTGTGCTCCTCTCCACCCCAGGGGGCTTCATCAGTTTCAACGGCTCCTGGAGGGTCCAGGGTATCCTGGCCATGTCCCGCTCGCTGGGCGACTACCCGCTGAAGAACCTCAACGTTGTCATCCCCGACCCCGACATCGTGACCTTTGACCTGGACAAGCTGCAGCCCGAGTTCATGATCCTGGCTTCGGACGGCCTCTGGGACGCCTTCAGCAACGAGGAGGCGGTGCGCTTTGTGCGCGAGCGGCTGGACGAGCCGCACTACGGCGCCAAGAGCATCGTCCTGCAGTCCTTCTACCGCGGCTGCCCCGACAACATCACCGTCATGGTGGTGAGGTTCAAGAGTGGCGGCGGCGGCGGCAAGGGCGGGGCTAAGAGCGGCGAGTGAGCCCGCGCTGTGGTTCTGGCTAGCCTTGGCCCACTCCTACCACACCTGGGGCATGGACAACACCACCAGGGGGACAGGATGGGTCGCCGCCACCGGCGCCCTGAATGCTCTGGTATTAAACCCTATTTAAAAAAAAAAATTATAATCTGTGTATAAAAAAAATTGCATCTTGAAGGATCAAATACACTGAATCTCAAAAAGATATCGTCGCACCCGATCCGAGGTGATTTCTCGAAACCAGCACGTGAGACTGATCGATCTACTGTTTACTGGACATTGGGGTACATGTATGCTACCGCTTTACCTTAGAGAACACACACACACACACACACACACACACACACACACACACACACACACACACACACACACACGCTGCACTTTCAAGATTTATTTTCATGTGGAATGACTACTCCTTGCATATCAGCCTACGTAGACGCAATAGAAAGGGGATGTCGTATGTAACGTATGTGTGCCCTGATTTAGACCCAGACTCCCCCCCACGTATGCAGTCGCGATTGGGCTTAACCATCCCACATTAAACGGATGCATGCCGTCCATATCAGGGCATGTCTTCTTGGTCCCTCGATAGTGGAGGAGGAGGAGGTGGTGTGAACGGCTGTGACTTGATGCAGCTGTTATAAAGAGAAAAAAAAACGACACGTGTATAATGCAGCCGTGACGTGAATGTTATCTGCTTGTAATGCCATGCCGCTTAAGAAGCAATACGACGGGGGAAAAAAACACATTCTTTTTTTTTATATGCGATCATATTTGATTGTAATTGATTTACTACTGATATGAATCCTACTTTTTGTTATCAAGTGTTATTTTTGTTTGCATCAGTTGTATTGAGAGAAGTGATAAGCCTATTTTTCTTATTATTCTTTAATAAGCTACCTTAATGCCTTATTTAAATCTTAAAATCCGCCCAACACACAATTTATGAAGATTATGTATGTGAGATCTCAGTATTGAAATCGTAAAATGTTCATTGTGAACGTTTTATTCATCTGCGTGTCAGTCTGCCAATAAATGTTATTTTGCTGGGTTGTTTTGAAATTCAAGTGTGTTGACGTGAACTGACATGCACAGCTGCTGTGTAGAAATACAATATGGAATGCTTTAAAAGTTGAACAGAAGAACCCTAGCCAAACACAATTCATGGAAAAGCACATTATGATCTGATGTGTCAACCCAATTGGTTTATTGTACTGGAAATAATCACTATATAAGGTGGCCTCACACTGAGGGGGGGAACTAGTATGACGTCGTTTGCGTGTTTATGGGAAGCAGGCCAACGCTACAAATAGTTATGTGTGCTGGCTAGCCACTGTGGTGTCACTGTAGACTACTGCAAGGCGACTCACCGTCCAGTAATTTAACTGAACGTCATTTGACATCGGTTTACCGGAAAGCTTGAACCCAGTCCAGAGTATTTAAGAGAGGCAAGAGCCGCAGCTCACAAAACGCAAGAAGCATCCACGTAGGGGGATATACAATAAACCACAATGGGACAACACGGATCGAAGTCATCTATGGAGGAGCGAATGTTGATCCAAAGCCTCGGCTCTATAGACGAGCAGCGGGTTTATTTAAATGAAGATACCCACGATTTCAAGACACACTGCTTATTTTCTTGCACTCTTCAGATGAGGGGTAGGCCTTGGGACATTCAAGATCGGGAGGGCAGAAGAAAGCACTCCCCGTGGCAGCACAGACACTCCACTAACACCAGCGGCCTGGTGTATGTGGTGGATAACCCGACTGGTGGCGTGTGGGTCAAACCAAAGGAGAGATGGAACAGATATTGACATTTGAAGTGAGCCTTTTACTGCAAGGTCTTATTTATTTACTCTCAACGTCGGAGGTACTATGCCTGAAGCAAATGTAAAAGCTGGAAGGATACGAGTAGGTACGAGGATCCACGTGCACGGCGTCGAGGTGTGGACCTCGTCCACCTCGCCTTGGCGGGCTCTAATGGGAAAAGCGCCTGACGATGACCGAGGTGGTCTCTTCCGAGTGGACGGCGAAACGTCTTTTGGGTCTTCCACCGATGAGACTCGAAACGAACGGGACACGAAGGGTTCAAGAAGTGACAAGCTACCACAACGGGCTGTTTGTGCGCTCTGAAAGGAGACGAAAACAAGTTTTTTTTGGTGACCTTTTGTCCCTGTCCTGGCCCTGGGTGATGTGGTTCAGCCCATACAGGACCAACGATCCCAGCGATTATTACATGGATTAATGGAAAGAAATTCAGTTATTTAATAATATTATTCATGCATGCATTTATTTATTTATTTATTGGAGGGCCTAATGGTGAACTCAAACCGCTAGTTCGTCTTCAATAGGCCCACTATTTAAAACGTTTTTTTGATGCTAATACAATATGTCTTTCAATTTATCTAACCTTATGGGTGATTTTTTAATTCAATTTCATTGATTTGATGGTTAAACGTGATGACGTTATGTGTGCAAATTAAATATTGCATTATAGTCCTGGTAATGATCAGTGTTTACCCCATGTCATGGTCTGTCTATGATGCGCCTTATTCATTTATGCAAAACGAGAGCTCCCCCTTGCGGAAAGGAGACGCAATAAGCACTTCGTCATAACAAGCTGGCAACATGGTTTCGATTTAGACATTCTTGTGCTGAAACGGGAATACATGCAGAGGCGTGACAAAAGGCTTCTAATTTTTACGATGATAAATAGCCACTACTAATACATCTAGTCACCTCTAGAAACATGGATTCATATAAAAAAATTCCTCAAAGTTAGATCATAGTGGCGATATAAGAACCAATGTCATTAACTGAATTGTATGTCTGAGCATAGAGCCCCCCCCCCCCCCCCCCCATACACACAGCCCACACACACATTATGCAATAATCCACCTGGGACTTTGCAACCACGATAATGATTGACAGGCCTTTCCGCCATAACAGAGGAGGAGCAGGAAGTTGATCACATATCCCTTCACAATACGATCCTTTGCTTCTGGACATTAATCAGTTATAGGCCCAGAGCAAGGTTTATGGTCTCTGTTTAACAGGCTTATCGAGTAACTATGGGAAACGCACTGAGTAAACAGCGTGAAGTCACACGGAATTACTTCACACGGTCGTCACGGCTATTACCTTGCGGTTCTTCAGATTGACTTTTATTTCGTTATTGACGATGGGACAACGGGTGTCTCAACCGGAGGTGCGTGTTCTCATTCTGGGTCTGGACAATGCGGGCAAATCGAGCCTGCTTTACAAATACAAACAGAACAAGCGCGTCGCCACAGAACCCACCATAGGGTTTAATGTCGAAATGTTGGAGGAGAAAAGAGGCAAGAAAAACATAACGTTGACGGTGTGGGACGTCGGCGGCCAGAGGAACATGCGCCAACACTGGGCGAGTTTCCACCAGGACGCGGCGGCGGTCGTGTTCGTCGTGGACAGCTCCGACCTGGACCGGCTTGCGGAGGCCCGCCGAGAGCTAGAGCACACGCTGAAGAGCGAGCATCTGACCGGCATCCCGGTGGTGGTGCTCGCCAACAAACAAGACGTATCCGGCGCGCAGACTGTCACGGAGTTAACGGAGCGTTTCAACTTCTCGAAGATGTGTTCCGATCGGGATTGGTTCATCCAGCCTTGTTCGGCCGCGACGGGCTTCGGGCTTGAGGAGGGCTTCAGACGCGTGGCTCAGCTGCTCAAGCTGCCCTCGGATCCTGTGAAAATCAAAGAGAATATCAAAGATACGGTGCACTATATCCGCGCAAAGTCCACCCGGCATCGGTAGGCTGACTTGAGGCCTATAGTATGCCAGAGGATCTGTTTTATTTGAACTGCCGATTGGATAAACAATTAAACACAATGAGAGCCCTGAGTAAAATATTTTAAAATCAATTTCTTAATTTAGCTCAAACAACGTGCGTAAAATCCATACGCCGCCATTCAGGCAACGCGCGCCTGAAATGAGGCTTCGCTTTGTTTCTGCAATTTACAGATTGGACCCATTACCCATTTCAAATGTGGTCATTTTCAAAACGGGAAATAATGGAAATTGACACTCATCATACAACACATGACTACAAACTATGGAAGTTGTATTCGCGGGTGCAATAAAGATAAGCACAATGACACGAGTTGTTTCTTCATGTCTATGCGCTCTCCGGCCTCGTACTACCTGGTGTGTGGTCTCCACATGACTCACAATGCTGCTCTCCAGCAGAGACTCCTCATACGTCGGAAGACGTTTGCAAATGCATTCTTCGTAGGTGGGCAACAACGCCGGTGGGGCTGCGTCGGACTCACTACTGCTGCCTGGGGCCACGATTAGCGGCTCCCGCGACACGGTGGGCGTCGGGTGGCCGCTCTGGGACGCGGCAAGATGCTCCGTGTCGTGAATCCGCCTCCTGGTTTTGGAGCAGATCAACCTCTGGATCGAATAGCCCATGGCGAACAGAAGCAACAAAAGAAGAATCCCAGAAAGTTTGCGCGTAATCATGGCGATGTTGTAGTAAGTCGGGTCGACTATTGGCTTGCAACACGTTACGTTACCCTGCCCGGGCGGGCAGCAGATCTGGTCGTCCGAACAAATATCCGGTCCACATCTTCTGATGGAATAAACAGTGTTCAATAATATAAATAAAACTGTCCAAAATGCTGGTATTCGCTGTTGTGTGATCCCCGCCATTATTTTGTAGTAAAAACCAGCCTGTAACGCACAGGCGGTGGTGCCTTTGGTTGGAACGCAGTGATAGGCCTATATTATCTACAGCGGAAAAGAGTGCGAGCATATACGCTCATCAAATATTCATCCATGCGAGACCGCTTACTCAGGCCTCTTAATATCTTGGATACCGAACATAGAGCCATAATCAAGATGCCGGTAAAACGAGGCACCAGTCTCCTGTCCCCCTGGTCCACTCTCCTCTGTGCGTGTGGCCCATTAAGTTCTTAATGGAAGCATTGGTTCCATAATGTCTCTTTCCCACCCAAGCTACATAATTTGAGACAGAAGCAAACAAGCGTCACAGAGCAAAGCTTATGTGTGAAACACAAACAAAAATATACAATAGCCTACTCGTGAGAGGGGTGCGTGAAAAATTTAGTGAAGATGACATAATTAGCAAAACTAAGCCCTCGCTTAATCGAGGTGTAGGTTATGCTTTTACCCAACAACTGCATGCGAAAGCATGATATAAAGCCAAAAGCACAGTCAATTCTGTAGTTTGGCACAATTCTAACCAGTGGTAGAAAAGTATGACTAAATGAGGCAACCGAGAATGAATGAAGCATCATGTATTAGCCAACAAGCATCATAATAACTGACAGTAACATTTTTTCTTTTCTGAATAAGCCTTAATGTTTTTAGCAGCCATTTTGCAGCAACCCACAAAAGACATTCATTCCCGTAAACGGAAGAGTTCCCCCTAATGCCATTCACTCTCATAAACTGATTAGCTCCCTTAAAGTGCCACTTATAGCATCAAAATGAACCCTGGCCACATGACTTGCCTCAATCACATTGCAGAATAAGGGAATCCAAAGAACTTCCGTTTCAACACCAAAGATCAGAATCATATTTTTGTGTATTGTACATCAATTAGGTAAAGCCTACATGATGTTTCAGATAAACAGCAAGGAGCATTCAATGATCATCAGGAGCATGAATACTATGACGATCTACATCCACACTAATCAATCTGGTCCCAGACAACGAGTTCACATTCAAACTTGTCTGGCAAATAAGAATTGCATTGGGTGGGAGCATGACATAACAAATTGCATCTGCCATATAAAAAGATGAATATTGCATGGGATGAGTAGTCAGTAGGAAGAGTAGCTCATCAATCTCACATGACAAAAAAATACTGAACACATCGATCCGTTCAAAGTGCACAAATTCAACCGATTGTCTGCGTGTTGAAAGAAATGGGCATGCACAAAATTATCTGTCAAACTGAACATTTAATAACCAAAACTACTACCGCCGTCTGTGATAAACAGATTATTGGCCAAAGTTAGTCCTTCAAGCGAATTAATAAATAAAATTACTTAAAAACTAAAATAAACATAATTTTAAGATGGTGGTATATGTGGTTGGATTTTGGCCAGTGGAGTTTCATTATTACTTATATCAGTTTGGTTAAATGTTCAGTGAACATGCTTGTGGTTGGTTTATATATTCATCTGCTCCTGGATTTGAAGGCACTGTTGACCTATTTTTCCCCCACTGTCCAGACTGTGCCTTTGCAGGCTATCGAGATGTTATTGGCCGGAGAGAGGCAGCAGAGTGTGCTGGCTTTGTGGGGACGATGGAGGGTAGTACGACCAAGGGCCCAGAGGACGTGGTCTTGGTCCACTCTGGCAAAATAAACATAAAAAGGAGGATGAGGGGAAACACACACACACCAAATGTTTAAAAGGTGACATATCATACCACCAGGTGTGAATGTGTTTACAAGCCGTTTAGAAAATCAGCCTCTTCTGACATCCCAGGTGGGCGTGTTCACCTAGATGAGTGCTGGATAGATCAGTCTACCAGCCTACCCAGTGGACTGTATTAAACATTGCTCATCTGTCCATCCTACAGCTAGATGGACACGCCCACTTGTGATGTCAGAAGAGGCTGACTTTCTTAACGACTTGTAACGGCTTATCGCACACACACACCTCGGGGGTACAATGTGTCATTTAATATTTTAAAATGGTTGAACACTTCAGTATGTTGCTTTGTCGTCTCTACTCAATGTACCCGAGTTGGCTCTCTTCATCAGTGCAGACGGAGAGGACGCCCTCAGACGGCTGGGGGGGCGGAAAAGGAAGTAGTTTGCGGGAGCCTGTTTGGCGTCGGTGCGAGGTTCCTCGGCTTGGCGGGCCGCGGGCAGCCTGACCACAGGTTCCAGGGGTCTCGTCGGCGACAGGGAAGGACTCTGCTCTGCGGAAGCGGCTAGAAACTGCCGGTCGACATCACAGCTGTCGCAGGCCTTGTGGTTCCCATCCACGGACTGCCACCTGAGGAGCATTCGAATGAGGACTTCGTCTGTGTCACATGCAAAATATATATGTGGATATTAATGAAATATACACAAGTGCAAAACACACAGCAACCCAATCAAAAAAAAACCTTGGCTCTCTCCCTCTACATTGCTCTGCCACAGAGAGATGTTGCATTCACGTAGCTGCGATTGACAGACAAGATAGTTATGCTAAACCAATCACGGAAGAGATTGGCCCAATGATCACAAATTAACCGAGAGCGGTCCGTCTGTCTGTCTGTGTCTATATCCCTATCATACAGAGCACAGTCGTGTCGGAACAGAGCCTTTCACTCATAAATAGTTAATGGAGCCTATGGCACTTCCAGCTTATGACAATCAAATCATAGCTCATATATATATAATAACAAAAATGAATTAGACCAATCAATAGGTTCACCACTCGACTAGTTTAAGCTGGGTGAATGTGCAACCTGTTGTGGATGAAGGAGCAGGCCCGGTTCTCAGTGCTGACCGCTGTCGTAGCAGGAACAGCCTTCAGCTGACAACTGATGTAGATCTGTGGGAGACAGTGACAAGTTCCAGCAGAGAGGTGAGGCATTAAAAAGGAGAAGGTCACCGCCCGCCCTCCATTCCGTTTGTCCCTCAAAATTAAAAAACCGGGAGAGAACTCAATGTCGACGGCCGAAGTGTCTACTTTGGTTCCTTCTGCGTATCACGACTCGGTTCGAGCCACTGCATTGGAACAAGAAAACGTGGGGAGGTCAGAGACGGACCAGATTGCTGAATTCCTGGTGGAACATGAACGCGTCCAGCTTGAATCGCAGCTTGTCCTCCTGAACTCGGGGCAGATAGCGGGAGCCAGAGCCGGTCAGGTAGGCGTCAGAAAGGCATCTGGTGGGAGAGCAAAGGAAGAGGACCGTTGGAGTAATAACACCGTACAGGAGTTTCAAAGGACCGCATCACACACAGACACGTGGGAGTGATGCCGTGAAATCGAGAAGGGTGGAGGTGGTAAAGAACAACAACAATAAACGCATTGAGCAATAGCATCGCAAACCGAATCATCGGGGCCCACGCCCGGGCCTCACCCATGGTGTTCTATGAAGTCGTATCGCAAGGCCGCATCTGCGTCTGGGGTCACCGTGGCGACACAGTGCTCGACATAAATCCGCAGGGGCATGTGGTCGCTGAGGATAACGGACGCCTCCACATGAACGGGGTCACCCAGGAAGTACGTCAGGGATCCCCTCTCAAGCTTCCAATCGTCTGAAATGGAAACCACATCATTAGGTCATCATGCGTAGTCATATTGTGGACCGCATCAAAACTCAAGGCCCAGTTGTAGAACTGAAGAGGGATTTGGGTAATAATTCAACCAGTATCATTTAATTTAAATTGAATTGTGTTGTCATTAAATCCACCTTGTGTGATATAGTTTACCAGACCACAAATGTGCTAGTAATGTTATGAATCTCCTCTAGATTTAGTTTTCTTCAAAGGATGGGAGCGTGAAAGAATAAAGAAAAAGAAAATGTTAACAAAATCGACACTCAAACCAAGACGGAGTGGTAGAATACCAGTCATAAGTGTCAGCTTGAACTCCATTTGGTCCTCAGCTGTTGCTGCAGAGCCAAACGGAATCCAGCTGGGATGCACCGCCGAACCATCCACAGAATACCTCCTGAAAGGTCACAAAGTAGTGGGCGTGGCCATTTGTCATGCGGCAACGTCGTTAACATTCTGCGATTAGCCGGATCCATTTGGGATACGACTCACTTATTATAGTGGCATTCCACAGGGATGGTCACCCCTTCCAGGCGAAGCAACCCGTCCACAGAGGCTTCAGGAGAGTAGATCAATAGGTTGGAATAGATTAGAGAGTCATCCGTGGACTGGCGGAGAAGAAAATCGTTAGGACGATTTGGAAGACGTGGATTATAATTTACCATTCATTTTTAAAATCGTTCATGATTAAATAATAATGAACTTGAGCTCAGTTTTCTGACTACTGGAAACTCCTGAGAAATAAATAGGCTAAGCCTACTTCCATCACTTACCGACAGCTTCATGCCGCATTCCATCAGGTTGAAATGGATGGTGAGCTCTGCCTCTGCGGATGGAAATGCTGTGCAATCATTGGAGCCCAAGTGTAAGTGCTGGGCTTCTAGGAAGAGGCCCGTGTTAAAGAGATCAGCCCGCACCACCACCTCCATGGAGTCGGCGTGGCACTTCACGGCGATCCCGTGATAGACGGAAGAAGGGCGCGTCACCGTTTCTGTTTTAGGTGGCGCAACTGGGGTTGGTCTCCATTTTGGCGGGATTTTATTTAATTCAAAGCGTCTCGGAAGCGGAGAGCTTTGCTTACTAGAGCCGTATCGCATAGCAAACTGGCTTTCCGTGAGTGCAGAAATAAGAAGGGATAGGCCTACGAGCCACGATAGAGAATTAAGCTGAAAGTCCATGCCTGTCCAAGTTGCAAATCTAACGTTGGAGGACGCGTTGTGTGACCGACCTGGTGAAGTTAAACAACACACGTGAATCAAATGAGTGGATTTCCGGTAGGCCCAACACGGTCCAATCAGCACGCCACACACCACATACTGCCACCTGCGACTTAAAGAGTGATTAGCAGCGCCAGTGGTGGCTGCTGGTGATTAAATTGTGGGTGGGGCGCAGTCAGGGACGGAGGGTCTGGGGGTCCTCCCCCTAACAATTTTGATTTGGTAGGTGTGATTTCCTGTATTCTGGGGCATTTTGGGGATGGCCGCTACCAAAAAATGAGTGATTCATAGCCTACATCGTGATTTGCAGATCCTGGACAAGCTTACACTGCATGACCTACTTTATGGCATTCCACCAACCATAGCTATTTGTCCTATGGGTGTTATTCTGATATTGAGGCAAATCATGATCACTGTCCTATAGGGCTGCTCACAACAAAGCTAATGGGGAAAGAAAATCATATATTTTTGGTAGGCCTACATACACATTTAAGAGAAAATATGAAAAGACATTGAATGAGTGTGTGTGTGTGTGTGTGTGTGTGTGTGTGTGTGTGTGTGTGTGTGTGTGTGTGTGTGTGTGTGTGTGTGTGTGTGTGTGTGTGTGTGTGTGTGTGTGTGTGTGTGTGTGTGTGTGTGTGTGTGAGAGAGAGAGAGAGAGAGAGAGAGAGAGAGAGAGAGAGAGAGAGAGAGAGAGAGGGACATCAAACTCATAGAGCACAGAGACAAGCACACTTTGTTTGCCTACACATTTTTGTTTGAGGAGTGAATTTGCACCAATTGAGTCAACGGTCTCTCGTCAGTCCAAGTATTGTGTGTTATGGAAAGATCAGCTCAACGGGAGCATTAGTGCCATGCAGACACACGGCAAACTGACGAATTAGACACATATTTTTGTACAGAATCTCTCTGCTTCTGAAATGCGCGAACATCTCCGCCCAGCGCTCTTCCGCTGGTTTTCCATAAGCATTCCACTGTGCGACCACCCCTGTTGCGTATCTCACACATTGTTGAAATCATATGCTGGATGCTTTAATATGTTTTCTATGTGATTTTTAGTGAGATCGGGCTATAATAAGACCACTTTGGCTATGTAATCAAGGACAAAAGTTGACATTGGACTCGGGACACGCAACTCAAAATCGGGACTGTCCCGGTAAAACCGGGACGTCTGGTCTCCTACCTAAGTCCACTCTTAACTTAAGTGAAAATAAAGTGATGTTTCCCCATCATAATGTCAACCCGAAAGTGTGGGTGGTAGGCTACCAACGCTCATTGGTCCTAACTAACGGTCCCGCCCTTTCTCTCCCAAGTTTAGTGTGTCTCCCTGCCAAAAGAGGGAGACACACTTGCACGTACCCTTGACACTGCTTCATTTTTTTCAATGTGATAGGCTATAAATAAACACTTCGTTCGTCTCCCCTAACGTCTGTTTCGACATGCTCTAGATTTGTGCAACCTAAAGTGGCCAACATGTAGATCTATTGTGTTCTATCTGGGCCAGGTCCTATGGAAGTATATATGTAGCAAAAATTCAAATGGCAATGCAATTTGCAATTTGCAATTCAATATGTCATTACATTATGCAATTGACAATTCATTATGCAATTTTATAATGTCATTTGTAAATACGTTATTCAAAGTGTATTTTAATATGCAAAGTGACAATGCAATCCTCAATTAAATTTGCAAAAGTTATAACAATAAAAATAGAATAACATTTTGTCAAATTCTTTGAGATCCTTTATTCAAATTGAAAAGCTATAGCGTCCCCGTGATTGCAATCCACTTCGCCACGCTCCGTGTGTTGCGATATTCAAATGACATTTCAATCCGCAAAACGAACGCTTGGCAAAAGATTTGGCAAAACGGAATCCAAAACGTTTTCCAAAACGGAATCCAAAACGTTTTCCAAAAAGTCAATATGCAAAGTGGCAAACGTATCAGCCAATCAGCGTATGGGCGGGAATTACGTCACTTCCTATTGCATCGATGATCTCCACCATGATCTCCACGGAGGGTCTCTGTTTACCACACTGGCGTCAAAACGTACCAGTGAGGATAAGTCGTCTCTCCTATCTCCCAGAACACGCCCTCTATCAACTGCATCTGTGTCTTCAACACGATTGTTCTCCACATCATCGGCCAAACTTCGGAGCGTATCAATAATCTCCTCCATTGGTGACCATTGACCTGACACATACGAACGTTGTTTTTTAAAAAAATACATTTTATTGACAATTAGCAATACAACAACAGCCAGGGGGTACAGAAATGGCAGACATACAAAATACAGACACAAAAATACAAAATGCAGCATTAAATTAAATAAAAATATTATAAAGAGCACACACACTAAGTGTTTTAATAGCTGTCCCATTCCTATTGCCTGGTTTCATTCTCAAACACAACAAAATGCGGTTTCTGATTTATGAATATGCCATTTAGCTAATAAAATAATAAGGTTTATAATAAAATATTGGTTTGCTTGACTAGAGGTGTAATTGAAGAAACCAAACAACACATGTTCAATACAACAAACAATCCATGTTCAATTCAACAAACAATTCATGTTCAATACAAAAACAATACATGTTCAATACAAGACACATACGAACGTGTACAAGGAAATTACGAGCAAGTGACGTAGTTCCCGCCCAGACGCTGATTAGCTTATAAGTTTGCCACTTTGCATATTTACTTTTTGGAAAACGTTTTGGATTCCGTTTTGCCAAATCTTTTGCAAAGCGTTCGTTTTGCGGATTGAAATGTCATTTGAATATCGCAACACACGGAGCGTGGCGAAGTGGATTGCAATCACGGGGACGCTATAGCTTTTCAATTTGAATAAAGGAACTCAAAGAATTTGACAAAATGTTATTCTATTTGTATTGTTATAACTTTTGCAAATTTAATTGAGGATTGCATTGTCACTTAGCATATTAAAATACACTTTGAATAACGTATTTACAAATGACATTATAAAATTGCATAATGAATTGTCAATTGCATAATGTAATTGCAAATTGCATTGCCATTTGAATTTTGCTACATATATGCTTCCATAAGGTCCCCCCTCAAAAAAACATTTGAATCTCAAGGGACTTCCTGGGTAAATAAAGGTTATGAATCAGTGAATAAATAAATATGTTCAACCAGAACTTTTGAAAAACCACCAGGAGGAAGTACGCGTCAACTTTTTGTTCCAAAAAGCCTGTTGAATAAAAATAACGTCTTGTGCCCGGGCAGTGGCGGTTCTAGGGGCGGGGCCACAGGGGGCATGGCCTCTGCTGAAATCCGATTGGCCCCTGACGTGCTCCTGTACCGTGAATCATTGACGAGAAGAACTGCTGGAGAATTCAACGATCACAGATGCAATTCTGAACGTTACCAGAGCCTGACATTCTCGGACGTAATGCTAGGCAGGAGAAAGAATCCATAAACTGCTAAACTTGCAAGTCACTAAACTTAGCTTACCATAAGCTTACCACTTACCATAGCTATTTGTCCTATGGGTGTTATTCTGATATTGAGGCAAATCATGATCACTGTCCTATAGGGCTGCTCACAACAAAGCTAATGGGGAAAGAAAATCATATATTTTTGGTAGGCCTACATACACATTTAAGAGAAAATATGAAAAGACATTGAATGAGTGTTGTGTGTGTGTGTGTGTGTGTGTGTGTGTGTGTGTGTGTGTGTGTGTGTGTGTGTGTGTGTGTGTGTGTGTGTGTGTGTGTGTGTGTGTGTGTGTGTGTGTGTGCGCGTGTGTGTGCACATGTGGGCAGGTGTGTCCTCGCGAAAGCTAGTGTGTTTGTATGTGTGTGCAAGCATGTCTTTGTGTGTGTGTGTGTGTGTGTGTGTGTGTGTGTGTGTGTGTGTGTGTGTGTTAGTGTGTGTGTGCGTGTGTGTGTTTGTGTGTGTTTGTGTGTGTGTGTGTGTGTGTGTGTGTGTGTGTGTGTGTGTGTGTGTGTGTGTGTGTGTGTGTGTGTGTGTGTGTGTGTGTGTGTGTGGGAGTGTGTCCTAAAGTGAATCCTGACGGGCCAGGAGTCTGATTTATAATCGTTGCGTATGCACCAAACGGGGCTGAAAGTGGCGTAGGCCTACGTGACTTTCCACGCCAAGGTTTTGATCTAAAAAAAACTAACTTGACGGGAGGTCAAGTTAGTGGAAAAGGAGAATTGGCGACACAGACGGTGTGGTGGTGAACTGAAGTCAGACAGAAGTAATATAGAGTGAGAAGAACGATTATGTTTTATCATCGTATCATGCGTTAAATCTATGTTATCAATTATAACTCCAGAAACATCTCCTTAGAATCGAGGAAGAAATTCAAAATCAAGATTCTCGAGGGCTATATAATATTTAATCCCGTCACTCCATACTGTCCACTGTACGGCGCGACTGCATGGAATAAAGCATCTGTCCAACATGTGTCAATGACATAATATTTTTATGTGACACTGTAAACACATAGGCCTAATCAAATGTCAATTAAAACCCAAGTGTGGAAAACCAAGCCACTTAGCCTACTCCTCATCACAATCGTTATATTATTGTCCGTTGATATTGTCGCTAATCAGTTAATTTGCATGTTATTAACGTTTTAATAACATGCAATAACATCACAATGACTCTTTACCTGTTATATTAAGGTAAATTAAGCCAAAAAAGTTGCATAGTTCCCCTTTAATGGCCCCTGTTTCCGAAAAATCCTGGGACCGCCACTGTTCCTGGGGCCCTTCTCACGTGACCATTCGTTTGAAGTTTGTTTCTCTACTAATGCCACACTTGGTGCATAAAAAAACACATTTCAAATAAAACAATTGATGTAGTTCATGCAGGAAAGTATTTATTTTTACAAGTTCACGAATGAATCGATTATAAATAAATCATAAATAAATATTTCACAAAAATATTGAATAACTTAGACGACAATAAATAGAAAACCTTAAAACATAATCTTGAGTCAAACGAGTTAATAAATTAGGAAACATAAATAAATACACGTTTCAAACAGTTTAAACATTATTTGTGTCTTAAATAAATTAGGCAATGTTTAATCCCTAGTTATCCTGGAATTGCCAGGTAACGGCTGGTAGAGTTTGCATGGGTGAATGGGAATCATTAATCCCTTGATTTAGAGATTATGTAGCCGAGAGCTCTGGTTATGGTGATTGCACGGACCTCGAAACCCAAAAGCATGCTTGCCATCGTCCTCCTTTCTTCGTAAGAACTTGCAGGTTTCACAACAGCCTGCAGATTAACACATAAAAATCGATGATTAGGTTATTATATACAGTGATTATTTAAAAAAATGATATTAATATAGGCCTACATCATGTTACAAGCATCATACATGATAATTGTCACATGTCTCGTCAAAGCATAACCTTACACATGTGTAGGCTACACCAATTTTGATTAAAGTGACCAAATTATTTACTTCATGTTGCAATTTTCTTGCAGATAAAATACTGAATAAAAACACATACATAAACATCAAAGGATAGGAAAACTCTTACCGTCTTTTTTGGCACCTCTAGCGCGCAGCTCTGTGGAGAGATCAACATGTCAGTCCGTAAAGATTTCATAGGATGGGGATTCAGCAGCTTGCTCAACCATTTATAGTTTAAATACGGTTTTAATTTTTAGATCAGGCAAAGACAAAGCGGGTTTGTTAATTGTCACATGTCTCGTCAAAGCATAACCTTACACATGTGTAGGCAGCAGCTTGCTCAACCATTTATAGTTTAAATACGGTTTTAATTTTTAGATCAGGCAAAGACAAAGCGGGTTTGTTAATTGTCACATGTCTCGTCAAAGCATAACTTGTAGGCTACACCAATTTTGATTAAAGTGACCAAATTATTTACTTCATGTTGCAATTTTCTTGCAGATAAAATACTGAATAAAAACACATACATAAACATCAAAGGATAGGAAAACTCTTACCGTATTTTTTGGCACCTCTCGCGTGCAGCTCTGTGGAGAGATCAACATGTCAGTCCGTAAAGATTTCATAGGATGGGGATTCAGCAGCTTGCTCAACCATTTATAGTTTAAATACGGTTTTAATTTTTAGATCAGGCAAAGACAAAGCGGGTTTGTTTTTCCCAATGCATGTAAGCCATTTTAATTCGCAGAACGTCTGCTAAATGGCCCCCACTATACCTCCATGACACGCTCGACGCTCTTTAGCAGAGAGGTACCAATAGCGGTACGAAGTTCATTTGTTCCCTCCAACTGGCTGACGCATACGACATCCGACAGGACATTTCTGTAGTACACCAAATCCTGCTTCACATTGTGAAAACACAATTCCTAGAATGATAATGACAATAATACAAATAAAAAGAATGATGATAATAATAATATTTATAATAATAATAACATAGTGAATAATAAGAAAACTAAGAAGAAAAGCTAGATGAGGGTTATTCCGGCCTCTTCAATGGCAGTCACACCAAAAGACTTTGTGTCGATATGCCTACCTTGTTAAATTCTCCAGAGCATGTAGATACCTATCGGAAGAAAATATTTGTTCAGAGCAAGACAGTGCACAGGCTATTCAAATACCAATAGGTTACACCTCTTCTCCGTTTCCACTGAATCTCCTAACTCGGATCAAAGCACCAACTAGAAAGCGCCACCAACCATGGGCCTGCAAACTGCTTCGGTCTGTGTGGTCGGGTTCAGCTCCGGCACCAGAAAGTACTCCCGGGACGGGGTATCTAAGCAGAATCCGTTGCGCTGGCCCACTGTGTTATTCTGATAGAATAACACAAAAAAAATGAGAAATAAATAAACACAAAAATAAGTTGAAGATTGATTAGAAGTGTCGGCTCACAAATAAGTAACCATCCCTTGCGGCTGACTGCGTATTGGGATCGATGGAAAGGGATTCGGTGCTGTTTTACCTCTGTACACGTCTGTTGGATAACGGAGAGCATTTTCTGGGCGTCCTGTAAACAGTTTCCATCCACTTTTTTTGTGACTGGCACGGAGGACACCAGCCAGAACAGACAGGTAAAAGCCAGAATAAGCATGTTCTGAGACAAGTCTGGTTATACAAAAAAGACAGAAAGGCAACAATTTGTTAAAAGCAGAACATAATGACGCCACTATTATGAAGATGAACAATGTTTCAGCCACTTTTAGATCTACTTACATAGTTTAAGGGCTGCCATCTTATACGTCTGTGTGAGATGAGGTGCTCAAGAGTGACTGATAGTGAATCCTGAATTTGTTGACTCTAGGCTGTGATCCTTGAGTATTTATACCAGTAGGGCTGAGGCTTCCCCCTACGTCATCATCGGTCTACGCTTTGAAACCTGTACCACCACAAGTGAACAACCCGCAGGGCTTCAATAACTTCCATTGTGTGATACACGTGGAGTGTATTTGAAACTGTATGCTTTCCCCAAGCAGATAAGAAAGATTAGAAAACGTATTATTTTAATGACTTGACATTTAGCATGCACTGACTCACATAATAGGTAGGCCGAATAGGCTACATGATGTGAGTACAACAAATGGTTTTTAATGTATGCCTATACCACAAATATCGGTATATGAGGACACTATTTTTTGCTCCACTAATACATGACAAATAAAACCTTTAGGCTACGTATACTTTTTTGACACTTCTGATGCATATTGTAACATTCGCTAATACAATCGCCAATATAGTCTTGGATAAAAGCCTATGTTCTAGTCACAATTAGAAATTCTATAGGCTCGTGTGCCATATGCCCAAAAGATGTAATCGAATAAAGATCGGACACTTTATAGAAAGGCACAATAATATATATAGGCCTATTTTATTGGCTGCCTAATTAATTTAAGCACATTTTATTTACACTTTTTAGGTATTGAACAACAATTGGCTTTCAATCTGTCATTGGACACGCAACCCGAGCATGCAGAGGTGAAAGCGCTTGTTTCTGACGATGTGTATGCGTAGCGAATAGAACTGTGTGCTGGAGGGGCCCTGTATAGAAGAGGTACTGATGCCCCCCCCCCCCCCCCCCCCTACCAGCCATGCGCAGAATTGTTGGGATTGTTGACGGGGGGGGGGGGCAGTTTTAAATTGACTGATTCGACGGATACTCGACAGAGAGACACTCTGGATCAGGCTGCTTCTGGAAATTCCCATTCAAATATTGGTATAAAATAGAACATCTAAAATCCAATGAAAAGAGCTATTTCTGATTGTCCAATGTATTAATAATATCTGGTATTGACTAGTCATCACTGGAACATGAAAGATATTTATTAATCTTAAATGATATTCTAATTAAATGTGTATTTAAAATAAATGAAGCACACATTAGCAATACACAGGTGTGTTACATGCTACAACATATTTTATTATCTTTGAGGCCTTCAAAGAGTGATCCATTTGTGGTCATTTTAGTGAAACCACTGTGGTTAAGAGCGAGCTCCTCTAGTGCCGACACTTGGTGAAACTGACTAAGAAACTGCAGGGGCAAAAGTGAATGTCAGTCAAATATCACTTGAATATCCACCTTTAAACTCATCGCAGCGGTCTGTGACCACAACCTCACCACTGGGCCTATGTCATCATAAGCTTTAGACAACATGACTGAAAATGGTGTGCTGGGCCTTAATGAAGCGGAAGAGCGACCACAAACTCTCTGTCCCCAACCAACATGCCGGTTTGTTGGTTTCAGGCTAAATTAAAGGGCAATTCTGGCAAAAATTGAACCCAGGTTCTTTTTCGGCATGAAGACCGATAAAATAAGCCTCCAGACACTTTTTTTCGATTCGCAGGCAAGCTCTAGCCTACTCGATTATCAACGAAAAGAAGGGTCTGGAGGGCTTATTTTATGGATCTTCATGCCAAAAAAGACCCTGGGTTCAATTTTCGCCCGAATTTCACTTTGAAGGGGTACTCTAACATTTGATCACATGGCTCCCAAGCAGCGGCAGCCACCATTAGTTTGTGATTACCATGATGGCAGTGGCATAGGGGGGGGGGGGGGGGGGGGGGGGGGGCGCAAGGCACGCACTGCGGGGGCCTCCACGTCTGTGGGACCCTCTTACCCTCTAAGGCAGGGGTCTTCAACGTTTTCCCGGCCAAGGACCCCCAAACTGACGGAGAGATGGAGCGGGGACCCCCTACTTATATATTGTATAAAATTGTGTTTCATATTAAACTATCCTTCTTCTTAATTGAAGGAGCAGGCAGAGAAAAGCTCTCTCCATCGGATCAAAAGTGTCCATGTAAACGCGGCTAATGTGTTGGATTCATGTTAATGTGTAGTTAAAGACATTTCGATTTGTGGAAACAATTAGGGGGGGGGAATATAAATAAAATGTCTGATCAACAAAATATTTCGCGACCCCCCTGCAGTAGTACCTCCGCGGACCCGGAAGGTTTGAGGAGGCAAACCTTCATTGTGCTATTAACATCGATTTTTGCACCCAGCAGTGGAAACAAATTATAATGTGTTCAATGAATGGCGGGAAGTGAATGGCCGACTATAGTCTGTGGCTAAAAGTGTAATCAAAATATAACTTTAATTTCTTAAAGGTCCCATGACATACCACCAGGTGTGAGTGTGATTAGCCATTAGAAGCCGGAAAATCTGCCTCTTCTGACATCACAGGTGGGCGTGTCCGCCTAGATGTGTGCTGGATCGATCAGTTAACCAGCCGCACTGGACTGTAGCAAACGTTGCTCATCTATCCATCATACATCTAGGTTGAAATTTCAGATTTCAGAAAAGGCAGATTTTCAAAACAGCTTGTAATGGCTAATCACACTCATACCTGGTGGTATAATATGTCACCTTTAATAACTTAATGATGAAGTAAAGCTGTCTAAAGGTATGTCTCAAAAGAGAATATGGATATGAACTATGGCCACTGAGAGCATGCCTGTAGCCAGCTATGCGGTCATTTTCTGGAACTCACTATTTTAACGAGGGCCATAAGTAAATGAGTAAGTAAGTAAGTAAATAAGTAAGAATTTATAACCCAATTACTGCCCTGAGAAAAGACCTACATTGAGATGAGGTCTGGGAACCACACATACATTTTCTTGTATTTGAGGCATGGTTTACGATTGCCCGGAGCCGTTTATTGGCCGCTACGAATGTCTATCATATGAGTCTGTACGTAGCTCATGACGTATTTAGAGCGTCATACATTCGATGAGGAAGAAGACGATGGGTGTGTCGCATAGACGTCGTCATCGTCTTGCCGTCCCTCCCCGTTCTGTGATTGGTTCACTATCTCAGGCAAAAATCGGATCCATGGAAACCAGGCTGCCTAGCAGCTGGGGGGCGGGGGGGGTATTTTAAGTGCAATATTTATACATAACGTCAAAATATAACACTTTGAATAAGAATAATAAGCCAAAGTTCAGCAATTTCCATTCAGGATTTTTTTTTTTTTTTTTTTTTTCATACACAGGGGGCCAGCAGGGGGGCCAACCTCTGGCCCCCATGTGGGCCCCCCCCCCCCCTGGCCCCCCAAGTGGCTACGCCCCTGGCGAGCGCCCAATGCAAAATCAATGAGATCCGTTGACGGACGGAGGTAGTGTGAATGAGCCCTAACACGAAACCGCATAGGTCCTTTTTTATTTGAATCAAACCTGGGACCTGGTTTCCGAAAAGTGTGTTTTCGGGCACCGGATCCATCTGGACGGTCAGCCGAACACACAAGACTTATGTGGTTTCACCAAAAATCGGCTTTGTGTAGATGGGGCCTAAATCTCAGTAGGCCTACACATTTTGTGTTGGAAAGTCTAGCAACATTTGTTATTACTGTGTTCCACCCACCCAACCGGAGCTTAGATGGGTTGACTGCCCCCTTAAAGTAACATGAAAAGGTGTGGCGAGTGTGAACGAAACTTGATGTAGTAAACAGTAAAGGAACACAAACCACTTCTCTTTCGGTCCTAGTTAAGCCTGTACTACAACTCACTCTCAGCCAGGCACAGGGTCACAACACCACATTCAGTGGAGTCAAACTTGATACTGGTAGTCAGCATAGAAGATAGAAATGAAAACATTTATATATTTGTTTTGTTCACAAAAACGTCAGACAG
>NC_082389.1:7170914-7253414 GCF_031168955.1 Gadus macrocephalus
TGAGTCCCACTGCCATGCATTTCCGTTGAAGAAAAAGCCGTGAAAGTGTATAAATGTTACCGCTGCTAAGCAATCATCAAATGTTTACCCCCAAACTCACGATAAAGTTGGGGGCATTTCTCTAGATTCTTCTAAGGGCATCCAGCCGGTTCCACAAGCCAAGCTTTGTAAGCCCACTCATCCTCCAGGGGGATGCTTACGAAACGTTGCTTACCCATACGGCAATTACAGGGCAATTACAGAATTTCCAGGAAACGGCTGGACCCAAACAGACAATGACGCACAGCCCAGTACCAGTGGTGAGAGGGGTGTATCCAGGCTGGTCTCCGTCCTGCTGTCCTCAGCATCGCTGTCCTTGTCGCTGCTGCTGCTGTCGTTGAGTAAACACACCTGCAGGTTCACCCCACCCTGTAGCCTGGTGAACACACGCAAACAAGGAGGAGAGATCAAGAATCATGTTTGCTGCATATCCCAAAATAGTTAGTCAGGTCCTTCTCTCGATTTTGTTCAGGGCGGTTGGGGCCGACCACCAATGTAGGGACGGTAAACAATATCCGACCAGAGAGGAAAAGTATCACTTACAATATATCTTTTTATTGATAATAATATGTTAGGGGAGGAGACAAGACAGAAAGCAGAGGGAAAGTATGTGAGATTAAGGGAAAGATTAAATCCAGATGGAAACATACAGAGCAAGTTTGATTGGGAAGATGTGTGTGAGAGAGAGAGAGAGAGAGAGAGAGAGAGAGAGAGAGAGAGAGAGAGAGAGAGAGAGAGAGAGAGAGAGAGAGAGAGCAAGGCAGCTATACACAGACAGGGTGATATTTATATCAAGAGATAGAGAGAGATAAGAAAGATAACGTGGAGATTTCCTTGGGAACCAGACTGATGACAGCAATGCAACACGTACAGTCAGACGGGAGGGGGCGGGGGAGTGAGGAGAGAGCGAGAGAGACTGGCCGCTCAGTGAGACAACTTAGACAACGCTATCAATCTCCAAACCACGACCATGACCTCATCAAACAAAGGGCAGTGTCATCCGTCACAACGATCAAGAACTCACACAGTGCAACAGAACGATGAGAACTGCAATGTCAACACAGGCACCCAAAACAAAGGCTAGGAAACTCCAAGGGCTGGGTCTGACCCGGAAGGGGCTCCCTTAGTCTCCTGGCTCACATGTCAGTGATCCCTCCAATCAGAGCATCCGACTGAGGGCTTAGTTCTTCTTTCAGATCGACCGGACCACAAGCTCAGCAGCATTTCCTCAAAGATCTCAGCATGGAAATGTTATCAACGGTGACCTGCGGCTAGTGCTGTCATAGGAGCTAGATACTGTCTTTTTTTTTGTGTGTGGCTTTGGTCAACTTTCTGGTTGGGTTGTGTCGTCTCATTAGTCCCACTTGGGAGTGTGTGCTCATCTGCGCTTTTTTTATGCGTTTGACTGCGCCTCAATTATTTTCACCCAGGAGGGCCGTATCCAGGGTTGAACATTATCGAGGCCGTTATTAGCCCCTATTGTTTCTGTAACGTTTTTTTCCCCCCTCAAATTCTGTAAAAGTCATACTGCAGCCTATGCCGTAAGTCGAAAGATCTTGAAATTTTCAGGTATGGTTACCAACAACCCCCTCTATCCATAAACCCAAATTTGTGGTACTGCACCAAAAGGTGGCGCTATTGTAAAAAATGAATTAGGCTTATTTCTCCTCACCAGATTGAAATGGACTCAAAATTCTGTCCGAATATTGATCTCTAGAATCAGACGCATTTATGAAACCCTTTTCCCACGATTTCATATCAAAGCTAAACATGAGAAAAAGATTCACAGGCTACAAAAATAATATAAAATTCACCAAAATCGCCACATAAAATCTTTAGACCAAGCCTCACAAAAATCATTTAACAGAATTTGTTTTACTTAGTTCCATTTGTGAAATATTGGCCAATAAATTTAGAGCAGTAAGTCCATTTTTATTATATGACCATTTTTTTATTGTATAAAAAAACATAAGACTATTATTAGGTGGATACCAATACCCCCCTCTAAAAATAAACCTAAATTGTGGTACTGCACCCAAAAGTGGCGCTATTTGAAAAAAATATGAACTTATTTCTCCTTACGAGATTGACCTAGACTCAAAATTATTCATCATATTAATCTCTAAAATCAGATGCATCTTTTTCACCCTGGTTTTCTGCTATAAAAATTTTTACTTTTCCCACAATTTCATAGAAAAGCCAAACGTCCACAGTCTCAACCCACTTTGCCTATGTGACCATTTTGTTATTGTATAACTACCATACGGATCATTAGGTGGATACCATTAACACTGCAAATTTTCAGATCTGTACTACTGAGTACTACTAAGAAAGCCCTTAATTTTCTTGTGAAATGTGTGCTTGGAGTTTTCTTGATGTTGTGTGCTTATCAATCGACATTTTCACAATTTGAATGAGGCTTAATGCTGTTCAGGAATGTCGGTGGCTCAACAGGATAATTCCGTGTACTGGTGATCCTTAGTTTGAGAGTTTGAATCCTGATTAGATCATTATGAAAAATTTGCATTTATATTGCGCTTTCTAGACACTCAAAGACGCTTTACAGTGAAGGGGGGACCTCACTAACCACCACCAGTGTGTAGCACCTATTTGGGTGATGCACAGCAGCTAATCTGCGCCAGAACACTCACCACACACCAGTTTGAGGTGGAGTGTGAGGGAACTAATGAGTCAGCCAATTATACAGGAGGATGTTTCGGGGGCCTGAGTGAATGAGCCTGGTTGGGCCAGGACACCGGGGAAACCCCTACTCTTTGCGATAAGGGCCCTGAGATCTATTATGACCTCAGTGAGTCAGGACCTCGGTTTTACGTCTCCTCCGAAGGACAGCGCCTTCCACAGCACAGTGTCCCTGTCACTGCACTATAGGCATCGGGATTGATGTTAAGGCCAGATGGAAAAGTGCCACCTATTGGCCCCCACCTGACTCCACTTGCAGCACCTGGTATTCCCAGACAGTCTCCCATCCAAGTACTAACCAGGCCCGACCATGCTTATCTTCCGAGATCAGACGAGATTGTGCGTGTCCATGGTGGTAAGGCCGCTGAACAGGACATTCTGTCATTGCCACTCATTTAAGAAACGCAACATTGAACAGCACCTGAGAATTATCAGGCAATTCCGGCTCATTAGTTTCCAAGAATCTGACTGCCAAGAAACAGTGTGGCATTAGGGGAACTTCTTCGTTAACCATTTTTCCTTCATCATTAACTCTGTCATATTTATATATCTTCTGTTAGTGTTCTTGACTACAAAGGTTTAATTTCTTCAGAATTTCAAAGATTTTTCAGGTATATGCTTTTAAGAAAGCCCTTAATTCACTTGAGAAATGTGTGCTTGGAGGTCTCGGGATGTTGTATGCTTATCAATAGACATTTTGACCCTTGTGAATGAGGCTGCAGTTCAGATTTATCAGTGGCTCAATGGGATAATGCCTTGTACAGGTGATCCTTAGGTTGAGGGTTCGAATCCTGATTATAGCATTATGAACTAGCTGAACATGACATTCAGCCATTGCTTTGCAGCTCACCTGAAAGTCGAGGCACAGAGGCATTAAGTGGAACAACTTCATCAACATCTTTCCTTCATATTATTTGTCATATATATATATATTTTCCATCAGTGTGTTCTTGACTTTTAATTTTGCTCGGACCCTGTTAATCATATTGGGTTCTTCTTGCATTCATGCAAGAAGAACCCAATATTAGCTGTTATACACACACATAAATAAAACCGGTGTCCGAATTAATACCTGGCTGTCTTGAAGTAAGATAAGAGCAAAGAAACACACCAGCAGCAGCATACAAACACGTAGTAGACGCTAATGCTAGGAGTTGTCGAATCGTGATTCGTTTCAGTGGGCCAATTCAGCACAGATTTGTTGATTAATTATTCAGGATTGGTAAAAAATATGTATTTTATTTTGGTGGAAATATGAACCAAATGCCAGACTTTATAGAGGGAGAGAGAGCAAACGAGAGGAGCCTGATTCCAGTTGCTACGTTTTTTTTTTTATCTGGATCAGAGTAATCCGGATTTGTGTATCACATCTGTTGCTATCCAGGAACAGGTAAACCATCTTACTTTTGTGCCAGTTTTTCAAAGCAACAGTGCATTGGAACACCTTGATCCAGATACAAATTTTCAGGATTACCAAATCCGGATTAGCAGTGCTCCAAATTGGACCAGTTTACATAATGTTGCCTACTGACTATGTAAAGTCAGAGTCTATGCAGGTTTAAGTGTTATTAGTCATAACAATTTTTATCAGTCGGAACCCAAATCAAATAAATTACCAATAGCTAACATAATAAAATCTACGAGCACTTCATTTGTGGGAAGACGTGCTTTTTTATATTGGTTTGCTGTTCTTGGGTCAGAATGATTTGTACCTCGGCCAGACAAATCTGTTTTTCTGCTTTTTCGGTTTCTCGTTTAAGAAGGAACATCTTTGTTTGGCAAAGGAAGCTTACAAACAGGCCAAAATCAAAAAGATTGTATTTACTGTATTGAAAGGCTTAATAGGTGTCAGACTATTATTTTACAAATAAAGTGGAACATATTGATAAATGTAGCCCCTGTATATTACAAAATAAAAATGATTGATTTCACAAATTGTTATGTTTTATTACATTATTTTCTGGATATCCTCCTGAATCCACCATTCTCAGAGTCATCCGGATTTTTGTAATCCCAATCCTACTCAAACGTTTTGAAAAAACACATTCTGTAGGTTTGATCCAGATCTAAAACAAGATTGGATCAAGCGATCTACTCCGATTTCAGAATCCATGTTTCTGAAATCACAACCCAGACACTTTCAAAAATAAATATCTCATGCCCTTTATGGAAATAATAACAAAGGGCCAGAATTTATAACTTTATCACCCATGCTGATCAATTATGGGAGAATATGTTAGTTATAAAAAGTTAAAGATGTTTGTCATGTTCTCGTGGCAAATTGTTGTTTGTGTAAATGAGGACATCTCAGGAGTTCCCTTGTTTTGGCCGCAAATTATGTCATCGTGTTCAGTGCCAGTTTAATAGAAAGTGTGGTTAACAACCGTTTCATTCGAAAGATGAGTGTGTCTAGTCGCCCTTCCCTATTTACAGTTCAACACTTTCTCATGACATGTGAAAAGCAGGGCATTGACCTATAATACGATAATGTGGCTTCACAGGGAATTATTGACTTTTAAGGCAGCAATTCATGAAGTTGAGACTATGATTATGCCCTTTCTCCCGCTCTAGATTACCAGACAGGAGGCAAGGCAAGGCAACTTTATGTATAGAACACTTTTCATACACAAGGTAGACTCAAAGTGCTTCACATATAAACATTGTCATACAATAAAATAAAATAGTAGATAAATAAAAGAAAACATATGCAAAAAATGAGTAAAATAGGTAGAAAATAAATGCAAAGTTAAAAAAGCATTTAAGAAAAAGTTTATTTAAGATCAGATCAACAGTCTCTCTGCTACCCACGTCGGGACTCCAACCCGACCTAAAGGAACTTGGTCCTTTCTCTGGGACTCGAACCAAGATTCGGGGACTCCAACCCAGGTTCAAGGACTCTAACCCAGACAGAACTCGGGTCTCAAACCCTTCAAAGTTCGTCTATCAGATCAACAGTCTCTCTTGTATTGTGGTAGAAATTAACCTTACATTCTATGTTAAACTATGATTATTATTAGGCCTACATATCATATATATACTTTAATGGTGGAGAAGAGCTGATCACCTTTAACCTAGATGTTGTGTGCCGTGTGACACCAGTGAGTGGGTCCAGGACATTGTCACCTGATGGGCCATGTGACACATCAGTCAGAGAGTCCAGTCTACTCCCATCTTGATGTACTCTCTGAAGACAATGCTTACATTCACACGTCTGCATCATCTCTGTTTGTATAAGGATAATATATGTTCTAAGGTCACATTGGGATTCAGAAGACATAGGGGTATGCTGACATCCACACAGTATGACCCTGATGGGAAATTCTATATTTGATGAAAGTCCAACTTTGTATTGTGTAAAATTCGGGGATATAAGGAGCTGTCTGGGATTCATTCAGTAGTGTGTATTCGAGGATACCACTCGGCTTTGTTGTCTCTCGTTTGCGGGTGGCAATAAACTCTTCATCTATACTTGACCTGGACTCCCCGATTCCTCTTGCTTTTAGCTAGTTGAAGTGAATTAGATAAGTTGTTATTACTAATTCTACAACAGTATCAGATCAGGAGGAGCCTCTTCTTAAGAGAGAAGGATCCCCCCTTCCATATATTGGAGAGGCAAATAGGCCTACAGGTTTGTTAGATTAGTTTATTTTCAGTTGTTTTGTTTGGGGTGCGTTCCACTGAGCAGCTGCAGCCACCCCAGACGGCGGGCGAGGTACGTCAGTTCTCAAACAAAACGCTCCGAAAACATAATCGCTTCCGGCTCCAGCGCAATGCCCAGTGCCGCACCCCCACCCACCAATGCGGCGGAGATGTTACCAAAACCAATCAACCGCTTCCGTGAGAAACACGAAATGGCCCTGACTGAACAATGTTCAATACTGCCCTCTACTGTACTTAATACAATATTGCGTTGTCTATTATCAATAAACTACAGCAGTGGTTCTCAACTGGTGTAGCAGCATCAGGACACACATGTTCCATTAGTCATTAAGTCAAAACCCAAAAATAAAAAACGATTGACCAATATTGACGTTACCAAGCATGTCTTCATGTACCTATACTGTTAAAAACCATTGAGCTGCAATATTTGATGGCATAGCGAGCCATTGAAACATAAATTAACATGAGCTTCATTCTAAAGATAACGTTTGGCCAGGGGTCTTGGACGCGGGTTAACGGCATACCCCCACGAAAAATCGAAAACTAGTGAAAGAAAATAAGCAATGGCAACGATATCACGTCCCCTCCTGCGTGGGGCTTTCACGGCCAGTAGGCCTGCATGTGCTTTACTGTATGCATCAGGTGGGAATTAGTTCGCAGATCCTGTGCTTCGGCCATTGTTATGGCTGGCTTTGTTTGTGATTAAATGAAGCAATGCCGCACACATTAGGAATGTTGTTGATAACACACGTTTTTTGGTAACACAATTAAGCACAGAGTTTACTTTTATGCGTTTTTGTGTGTGCACGCGCGCAAGTGTGGCATATGCTCTGTGACCTACTCAAATAATGTGTCCTGGCGACCCACTCGTTGAGAATAACTGGCTTGGAGTATATATATGTATATTTCAAAATGTTAAGTTATAGCCTATCAAATAAATGTATGCAATTGTTTTGTAATGAATGAAACGTATGCCGTTAGAAATTCCCAGTGCTTTAAAGTGACACCACTTCACCCATTTGCATTAAGCTTTGTATCGTTAGAAACCCAGTCATATTTTTCAATGGTCTGGCATCATTCAATAATTTCCCTCTGAGACGGGAGAGATCCGTATCTACCTCTACACTTTTAAATGACGCAAAATATCGATCTTTGTGTCAGTTAAAGCAGGAAGTGTAAGGGGGGGGGGGACTCTAGATAACTACAAGCGCTCCTCATTTTCAAACCCGCATAGGGGGTAGGACCCACTGATGCTACAGACCTATTACAGATCAATGCCAGTGGGTGGGACTCAGGGGTGTATTGTGTAAACGGTAGGCCTATAGTACGAATGAATTTGTATGAATTTATTGTACGGATTTTCACGTTACCGTGGGACCGGTGGGACCGGTAGATCACACTAGCGCTAAAAAAGCAATGATGTATTAGCGGAGACTCAGTCATTTATTCATAATATCGTCTGGCGCAGACAGCTTCTGGCCGTGTTCTATAAGATATTCTAGAACACTCCGGGAGCTCCGGCGGGAGACCTGAAGCTCTATCTAAATGATATAGCCTAATATAGCCTAATACATAGACATCTATAACATAATATACAATATCGCAAAAGCTGTGTGCGCCTCTGGATGATATTATGAATAAACGACTGCGTTGGGTTCTCCAATGTCTCTGGTCCTTCCACATCAATCTGAAGTCGCAGTGCAACTTCACTTCAGAGAGTCAAAGCCAACGTTTCTTCACCCAAATCCTTCTCAACCATGGCCGACAATCAATACAATAATCCTTTTTTGCAAACCCACGTCCGCCTGTACCCGCAAATTATATTCCGCACCCGACCCGCTATAAATTGATACCGACGCCCGACCCGTACCCGAAAGTTACGACACATTTGATTGAAGGCCGGGGAATTACACTATCTGGTGTTTGGCGTGGTGCTTTAGATTGCTGTGAAAATAAACCACATCATCCACTGTGGACAGTTTTAGTTGACTCCTCCGCTCCTGAATAACATATCCATCAGCGGCGACCGACCCTCGCTGTTAAGGCGTCCGACCTGACCCGCACCCGTGTTCGACACATTAGCCTACATTATTTTTCACCAGTTTAATTTCAATTGTGCGGGTCACCCGTTGGGTACCCGAACCCGTGCATGACTCTGGCCGAGATAACCCCCACTACGAGTCTTTACTTGTTGTGGAAGTACCAGAGACGTCAGAAAACCAAACGCAGTCTTTAATTCATAAAAAAAAGAGACTCCCTGCACTCTGGACTGCAGGACTGCAGTTATGATACGTCCCTCAGGGAGTAAACGCTGATTGGCATAGTGGGAGTTGTCGTCTTCAATCCACAAGCACTAAAAAGTCTGCCTTTTCTTGGTCAAGAATGCACAACATTTGAAATTGATGTTACTATTCGAATAATATTTGACCCATTTCAATACAGATTCATGTCTCCACCAGTGAAATTCTCCATTAACAACATATCGAAATAACTCATTCTCATTTCCTGCTATAAAAGAAGCATTCCTTACATCATTGCACACACACACACACACACACACACACACACACACACACACACACACACACACACACACACACACACACACACACACACACACACACACACACACACACACACACACACACACACACACACACACACACACACACACACACACACACACACACACACACACACACACACTTCAAGCCTACCGGGAGGATTGGGCGTTTTTGCTGGGGTAGATGACTGGCTCGTCGTCATAGAAACTGCCAAGGGCGAGTTTCTGCCTGATGCACTCTCTCTCATTGCGCTGGGCCTGTCAGACAGAGACAGAGGAATAAATGGCAACATTATACAAACATCAAGTAAAATATAACTTGACCTACACACAGGACTTATATGAAGAAATACACAGAAATACCGGAAAATGCTTATTTTTTTATGAATAGACATTAGCTTTTCTTTTAATATTTTTTAAAAAGAACACATTCAGCCTTAGACCACAATAATGAACGTCCTTGGTGTAGAAGAGATGATGTTTATCTTTCATAGCCCTGCAGTTTGGCTAATACTCTTCCGTGGTGCCAAAATGCAGAAGTTGTCAGGGTAAATATAACACAAACAAGGGTTTAAAAACACGAGAATGTGGGTTCTGAAAACAGCCCTCTCTGCAGAGCAGAGAGTGAGGAGCAGGCTCTGGGGAATTGGATGCAGAAGATGAAGGGTGGAAGCAACCATTTGACAGCAAGTCAAGACTTTCATGACGTAGATGTAAAATAGTCGGAGCCGACAAGCAAAGCAACACAAGCCGATACAGCTAGCACCGGATAGGAAAACAGCTGTGTTTCCCTTTGTCCTGTCTCGAGTAGTGCAAACTAATAATGACCTGGCAAAGATGACCTGGGTCAGGCATAGATGATTTATTCATGTGTGCAAACTCTCTTTAGGAAGAATAATGAACGCACAATCTTAAAGCACAATGTAAAATAGAATTTAACTACGTTCTATTCTAGAGAGGTAGAGAAATAAGATGGTGCGTTGCCAATGTGATGCCTACCAGCACATTTAGTTGACCTTTAAAGTGTTGTGCTACTCAGCAGTAAGAAGTTCATTTGGGTATTTAATGATTGATTTGTTAAGAAAGAAGGCCAACCCATAACACCTGCAT
Organism: Gadus macrocephalus; assembly: GCF_031168955.1. Taxonomy (NCBI): domain Eukaryota; kingdom Metazoa; phylum Chordata; class Actinopteri; order Gadiformes; family Gadidae; genus Gadus; species Gadus macrocephalus. The sequence continues at coordinate 7,180,987 of NC_082389.1, forward strand.
CCCTGTTTCTCTAACGCCCCAACCATTGCCCATTAATTAGCATTAGAGTGTTAATAAAATAACACTCCATCTAGGTACCTTGCAGGAACTACTGCTAAACATATAATTGGTGGACCCACACATTTGGAACAACCTTGTTTTTTACTTAGAAATCCCATGTTTAAATGTAACAATATGCCTCAATGGCCAGTCAGTTTGTGGAAGCCATATCATTTGCTGCGTGTGACCAAAACGCAGAAGGCCAATTCCACCGGAGCATCTATACAAATACAAATTACAATTAGGGCATTTAGCAGACGCTTTTATCCAAAGCGACTTACATCGTTAATACACACATTGTCACACCGACGGCAGAGTCAACCATGCAAGGCGACAGACAGCTCGTCAGGAGCAGTTAGGGTTAAGTGCCTTGCTCAGGGACACACCAACACTCAGCTAGGAGGAGAAGGGGATCGAACTAGCAACCTTTCGGTTACAAGACAACTGCTCTACCTCCTGAGCTAAGCCGACCCCAGCATCTACCCATAGAGACAGATGCGAACGGGACACTGCTGTATGATGACTGCTGAAAAATTATGCAAATATATTGCCAGACAATGACCGGCCGACCAAGGCAAACACAATGCTTGCCCCCCACATTTATTTGCACATATTTTCTCTCCGTTGTAATTTAGCTGCTAATTTGTCTCTAATTTCCCAACCTCAGTGTAATTAGTTTATATTTTCAGTTTGTGACGCATGACAGTGGTGTGATGCGCGATCATTAATCATAGCTGGACAGACAACCCTGCTCCACAAATCAATGTCCTGCCTCCTACTCATTCACTATAGGAACAGTCAGGGGTCTTTCTGACCCGACATATCTCTCTCTCTCTCTCTCTCTCTCTCTCTCTCTCTCTCTCTCTCTCTCTCTCTCTCTCTCTCTCTCTCTCTCTCTCTCTCTCTCTCACACACACACACACACACACACACACACACACACACACACACACACACACACACACACACACACACACACACACACACACACACACACACACACACACATTTCATATCAAGATAAGGGCAATGCAGTCTATTACACATAAAAAAAACGGGTTAATAAGAATTATTAATTCTGTAAAACAAAACAGCAGATTTTATGCACAATCATTCATGCCATGATACAATTATTTCATATTTTACAAATACAAACTACCAATAGGCAACCAGCTATACATTCAGGCAGACACACCCATCGACGTTCCCACTTCACATGTGCACCTCCATTACTCGTACGTGATACACCCTGCGCCTCGCACCACGTAGCAATAACCAACGCAAAACAAGCAGCTCAACGTCCATGTACATCTCAAGTCAACGTGACACCGGCATGTACACAGACATCAACGCGTCAAGTCAACGCACCTGGTAAACGCGTTTCTCCTGGTGCACCATTTTCTCAGCGCATCACACGGAGTTCGAGAGCCCTGCCTCTTCTGTCCTCCCCGCCCCCCTCCACACTGCAGTGAAGCCGGACCCGGGAGACTGGCCGACGTGCAGCAGCTCCACGAATGAGAGCCAGAGAGCCAGAGAGTGAGAGAGCGAGAGGGGAGGGAGAGCGAGCTAGAGCGTGGAAATGAGAGGGGAGAGAGGGATGGGTGGGGGGATGGAAAGAGTGGGTGGTGAGAACACGGTGCAGGAAGGAGCGCGAGACAAAGCGCTAGAGGGAGAGATGGGGCGGGGGGGGGGGGGGGGGGGGGGGTGGAGAGGGATCTATAGTATCTATCTATAGGTATATATATTAACTAGATGCCTCGTCCGCGGTGCTGGCCAACGGAGTCGAACGTCACCACTGGCGGCCATTATACCACAGTAAGCTGCTCACAAATAACATTGTGTTGGTAGTGATTCATGTACTTTTAAATAACCATAACTTGCTAAATTTTCAACCGATTTACAAACGGTTAGGTTTTTTATAAATGTCAGAGATGTAGGTATGACAGTCCATACTTATGAATAATTGTTAGGTTCTAAGAAAAATAGAATAATGTTCTAAAATAGGTAGGCCTACAAGATTTCCCTTTACAAATATACATCAAGAAAGGCTGCATGTTGAAATCCTCACCCTGTACAGAGATGTATTTATGTAATTATAACCATGTGTTTTCATATGAAATGAACATTAAACAGAACAAATAGGCGCAATAAATACACACATGCACAAGGTATTCATGTTATTTATGTTAAATCAATATATGGGCTACTAAAACTCAGCAATATATTGTGTTGGTAACTTCACTCAAATCTATCTACAGTCAAGTATGCATTTAGACAAATAAAATAAAATATGAATATAAAATGTGCAACCTTTGTGGCTGTTCAAGACACACTGAAGGCATGATGCCACCATAGGTTTGCAGAGAACGATATACAATATGCACACTGAAGGCATGATGCCACCATAGGTTTGCAGAGAACTATTTACAATATGCACACTGAAGGCATGATGCTACCAATTTCCCACTTTATGCTCTTCGCTCTGGCAAAACTTAAAAAAGTGAGTAATGCATCCAGATATATTAATTATTGTCAACATTTTCAATCAGTATTTAAGATTAACCACACTAAAAACAATAAAAAGGTGTCCAAAATTCCATTCAGTGATTGTGTTAATTAACCAACATATTCTAAAAAGCCTTGTGTCAACAACAATCTAGCAATACTATTATGTCATACTAGCCTGCTGTTCCTGTGTAACAGGACCTGTATTGTATATACTTCCACTAAGTAAATAACGATTATCCTAAAAATAAAAGTCATAATATAGTAATATCCTACAGGTGAAAGGTGATCCCACGCGTTCTCGTTTCGAGAGTTCGCAGATTAACGCATCCAGAGGCTGCACAAAAGTCTGGCATCTTCACTTGTCAGCAATTTCCTGTAGAATTCATAATGTAAGACAAACAAACCCGATTGGAAATCATGTGCAACTTCAGTTTAATCATGTACAACTTAAATTATATTGAAAATAGCAATTCTGCCTCTCCCATCGATGTAAAATTACTGGGTAGCTAGTAGCCTACCCGTGATACACATCTAAGCTGCACGATTAAGTCGTTTTTCGTAGAGCAAAGCTGCAATTTAAACATGTTCATGCATCCAGAATTATAACCACGTTAATAACGTTTGTAAGAAACCAAACCGTTTGTCAATCCGTCTGTTATGATAGATTTCAGCGGGATAAGAGTATTAGCGTTTGTGCAGATCACTGACTTACGTCCGCTACAACAGATTCCACCATAAAGCTTTGGGACTCTCTAAATCGACGCCACTTCGACCTGGGCGGGACTTTACGTCCTACGTCACTCGCTATGGGTTTGCATGTGTGCGCGTAGCCGTTTGTCTCAGGGATCTGTGCACGAACTCCCTTGCACTACAGATTACGAGCGTCAGTGTCGTACGCGATGGAGGGTGGGTGACATTCCTACAGTCTGTGATGATAGGCTATATTTCTACAAATGACTTACTATTACCAGCGATTAACATGACGAAACAACACAAACTAAGCTAACATTAGACTATAGCCATACCAGATAACGCCATACCAGCTAACCCTAACTATTTATATTAAACTCTGAACCATTTTGCAACAGGCAACTGTGTGTCGGTGCGTCTTATTGCTTCCCACGTCTGCGTCTGCGTCTGCATCTTTCCCACTCCTGGCTAATAGTTTCAGCTTTTGTAGGCCTACTGTATATCAGAAATGATCACCCTGTACCACACTGCTGACTTGTTGATGTTTTGTGAGCACTCACGCATTTCTCTAGGTATCTTAAGTTTCCTACTGGAGTCATCAAAACTTTGGACTTTGTTATTGTAAGAAATATTGTGTTGCAAAAACACTTTGTGTCTTACCCTTAGCGTTACCCTAACCTTAACCCCAGTAACATTTCTTCATCATAAACTACAAGTTACGCAAAATGGCATACAAACATCCAGTCCAATATGAAAGAAAAAAGCTAGCTTCATTAAGGAATCGAACCCCTTATCCCCGCGTTAATGAGTTGCTCTCTGACCACTAACCCATCAGGTCTTAGTACATGCGATTCAAGAGTTAACCACTTGACAATCTTTAAACTTCGGTTGCCTAGAAATTGTAAAGACAGTGATGTGTGTACATTGTGCGAGTATTCGTCACTCGCGATGTGTGTGCAGTCCAAAATGAAAGAAAAAACCTTGCATCACTAGGGAATCGAACCCCCAATCATCAGTTGGTCGTTGGTAACTGTAAACAAAGAGATCGCATTTTGTTTAACTGCTAACTAACAAACGGGTTTATGCGTTCACTGAACAAAGATTATGGAAATAAAAGACCACTTTTCCATCAGAAAAATCATCAGAACCGTTATTACCAACCCATAGACATTAAAGCCAAAACCTTTCTCACATGCACACCCATCGCGAGTGACGGCTATGGGCACACATGCACACCCATAGCGAGTGACGTAGGACGTAAAGTCCCGCACAGGTCGAAGTGGCGTCGATTTAGAGAGTCCCATAAAGCTTTACTGTGGTAAGATGGCGGCCTACGGTGACGTTCTAGACGCCGCCGTAGGACATCTAGTTAAAGGCACCCAGTGCAACTTTATGTAAACATTCAATGAAAAATAAACATTCAATTTCTAGTCTTTTTTACACGTAGTAAGTTTCAATAACTCCATACAATTACATATCGACATTCAAGGAGCAAAGATGAGACGTCGTTGTGTGGTGAGAACTGATAGAAAATCGTAAACAACAATCGCCGGTGGGGAGAAGCCATTTTTCCATTGACTGGAAGCCTGCTTTATTTATTGTAGGTTACAAAAAATAAAGAAAATGGCGGCATTGTTGTTATCGATTTTGTATCAGTTCTCACCACACAACGACGTCTCATCTTTGCTGCTTAAATGTCGGTATGTAATGGTATGGAGTTATTGAAACTTACTACGTGTAAAAAAGACTAGAAATTGAATGTTTATTTTTAAGCCTCGAAAGTTGCACTGGGTGCCTTTAATATATATATCTATGATAGTATCCAGCTGCAGCCCCCGGGGGGAACAACCGGGAACAACACCCTGGCGTGACAAAAACAACCCAGGCGCGACGGAAGTACTCTGGTGTGACGGAAGTGATTTATTTGTGAGACGGTCAATATGCTTAATATATTGAGTAATATTCATGTTAGCTCTCTTACTTCTTTGAACGAAGTGCAGCTCATTTTTCAAAAAGGGCACGGTATAATTATATTGGAATTTAGCGAAAAGTAAATAAACCGCGGCACGGCTTTAGCATGAATATTACTCAATATATTAAGCATATTGACAGTCTCATTTACGTCCATGGTTGATCTTTGGTTTCTGATAGCGGTGTGTAAAGAAAAGTTTATCAAATAAATCACTTCCGTCACACCAGAGTACTTCCGTCGCGCCTGGCTGGTTGTTGTCTCTCCATGACAGTTCTCTGGGGCTGCAGCTGGACCCTACCCAGAGGGATGGTGCGGGAGGAGAGAGGGGGATGATGGAGGATGACTGAGCGAAGAAGAAGTGGGCGGGGACAAATTGGAGAATGGAGAAATCAGGGCCGAGGAGAGAGATGCGTGCGATAAGTCAATGTGGGAGCTACAGTCTCCGTCATCTCATTGTTGATTCATGCCTTCTCTGTGCACAGTCTCAGCCTTATCTAACTCGGAAAGGCACACCATTAACAGCAAGCAGGTTCATGTGGAGATGGTCGCTGTATGGCATGGGCGACCATCGTGCCTTAGAGACCAAAGCAAACTATGAATGTAAAAGCACCTGCAGAAGCCGCCTTAAAGAATTGAGTTAAGGCTTCCAGTGCATTGACCCAGAAAAGGAAATGCTCACTGGAGCTGGCTCTCGGCATAACATAAAACCCATTTGGCTTGCAGTGTTGTTCAGAGCAATGCCCAACCAAGACAATTGATGGCCTTGCGGTATACAAGTGATTCCTGGCTTGTACAATAGGCAGTACTTTATTATGCTGGCTTGACCGCAACCATGTTGTCAAATATGCTTTTGATTTTATAAGCAAGTATCCCTTGCATCATGTCAAGATAAGCAGACTTGGGCACAAACTTTCAATCTGAAGATTAAATAAAAGATTAGCTGCTCAATGCGTTGGTCATTACAGTTAATCTTTACACGTGTTACACATATAGGAAAACTGCCAACTACGGTTTTAGTCAAAATCCTTTTTATTGAGTCACAATAAAGGGAACCCCTGAAAGAAAGTAAAGAAATGTAAATTCTTAAAAATGGATGACTTAAAACATAATTTATGAACAAGGCTTTACTTTGATCAGGGCCGTCCAGGAGGTTGCCCATGCTTAGTGTAGAAGGATAACCAATCGGCGACATCCCAATAGTTGGATGCAGCATAGGGCTATACTCCCGGGGAGTATCCAGACCTTGTTCTTGGGGAATCGACTGGTTGTTGGTAAACGAGAGATGCTGCAAAAGGAAGGTCTTTGTAATTGGCAAACGCATCAGCTGGCTTCAGGGGATCAGCCACGTAGTGGTGGTGGTGCTGCCGGGGATCCACCGGGTGGTGCTGCCGGGGATCCACCGCGTGCTGGCGCTTCGGGTGATCCACCGCGTGCTGGCGCTTCGGGTGATCCTCCTTGTGCTGGCGCTTCGGGTGATCCTCCTTGTGCTGGCGCTTCGGGTGATCCTCCTTGTGCTGGCGCTTCGGGTGATCCTCCTTGTGCTGGCGCTTCGGGTGATCCTCCTTGTGCTGGCGCTTCGGGTGATCCTCCTTGTGCTGGCGCTTCGGGTGATCCTCCTTGTGCTGGCGCTTCGGGTGATCCTCCTTGTGCTGGCGCTTCGGGTGATCCTCCTTGTGCTGGCGCTTCGGGTGATCCTCCTTGTGCTGGCGCTTCGGGTGATCCTCCTTGTGCTGGCGCTTCGGGTGATCCTCCTTGTGCTGGCGCTTCGGGTGATCCTCCTTGTGCTGGCGCTTCGGGTGATCCTCCTTGTGCTGGCGCTTCGGGTGATCCTCCTTGTGCTGGCGCTTCGGGTGATCCTCCTTGTGCTGGCGCTTCGGGTGATCCTCCTTGTGCTGGCGCTTCGGGGGATCCTCCACGTGCTGGCGCTTCGGGGGATCCTCCACGTGCTGGCGCTTCGGGGGATCCTCCACGTGCTGGCGCTTCGGGGGATCCTCCACGTGCTGGCGCTTCGGGGGATCCTCCACGTGCTGGCGCTTCGGGGGATCCTCCACGTGCTGGCGCTTCGGGGGATCCTCCACGTGCTGGCGCTTCGGGGGATCCTCCACGTGCTGGCGCTTCGGGGGATCCTCCACGTGCTGGCGCTTCGGGGGATCCTCCACGTGCTGGCGCTTCGGGGGATCCTCCACGTGCTGGCGCTTCGGGGGATCCTCCACGTGCTGGCGCTTCGGGGGATCCTCCACGTGCTGGCGCTTCGGGGGATCCTCCACGTGCTGGCGCTTCGGGGGATCCTCCACGTGCTGGCGCTTCGGGGGATCCTCCACGTGCTGGCGCTTCGGGGGATCCTCCACGTGCTGGCGCTTCGGGGGATCCTCCACGTGCTGGCGCTTCGGGGGATCCTCCACGTGCTGGCGCTTCGGGGGATCCTCCACGTGCTGGCGCTTCGGGGGATCCTCCACGTGCTGGCGCTTCGGGGGATCCTCCACGTGCTGGCGCTTCGGGGGATCCTCCACGTGCTGGCGCTTCGGGGGATCCTCCACGTGCTGGCGCTTCGGGGGATCCTCCACGTGCTGGCGCTTCGGGGGATCCTCCACGTGCTGGCGCTTCGGGGGATCCTCCACGTGGTGGTGGTGGCGCTTCGGGGGATCCTCCACGTGGTGGTGGTGGCGCTTCGGGGGATCCTCCACGTGGTGGTGGTGGCGCTTCGGGGGATCCTCCACGTGGTGGTGGTGGCGCTTCGGGGGATCCTCCACGTGGTGGTGCTTCGGGGGATCCTCCACGTGGTGGTGCTTCGGGGGATCCTCCACGTGGTGGTGCTTCGGGGGATCCTCCACGTGGTGGTGCTTCGGGGGATCCTCCACGTGGTGGTGCTTCGGGGGATCCTCCACGTGGTGGTGGCGCTTCGGGGGATCCTCCACGTGGTGGTGCTTCGGGGGATCCTCCACGTGGTGGTGCTTCGGGGGATCCTCCACGTGGTGGTGCTTCGGGGGATCCTCCACGTGGTGGTGCTTCGGGGGATCCTCCACGTGGTGGTGCTTCGGGGGATCCTCCACGTGGTGGTGCTTCGGGGGATCCTCCACGTGGTGGTGCTTCGGGGGATCCTCCACGTGGTGGTGCTTCGGGGGATCCTCCACGTGGTGGTGCTTCGGGGGATCCTCCACGTGGTGGTGCTTCGGGGGATCCTCCACGTGGTGGTGCTTCGGGGGATCCTCCACGTGGTGGTGCTTCGGGGGATCCTCCACGTGGTGGTGGCGCTTCGGGGGATCCTCCACGTGGTGGTGCTTCGGGGGATCCTCCACGTGGTGGTGCTTCGGGGGATCCTCCACGTGGTGGTGCTTCGGGGGATCCTCCACGTGGTGGTGCTTCGGGGGATCCTCCACGTGGTGGTGCTTCGGGGGATCCTCCACGTGGTGGTGCTTCGGGGGATCCTCCACGTGGTGGTGCTTCGGGGGATCCTCCACGTGGTGGTGCTTCGGGGGATCCTCCACGTGGTGGTGCTTCGGGGGATCCTCCACGTGGTGGTGCTTCGGGGGATCCTCCACGTGGTGGTGGTGGTGGTGCTTCGGGGGATCCTCCACGTGGTGGTGGTGGTGACGCTTCGGGGGATCCTCCACGTGGTGGTGGTGGTGACGCTTCGGGGGATCCTCCACGTGGTGGTGCTTCGGGGGATCCTCCACGTGGTGGTGCTTCGGGGGATCCTCCACGTGGTGGTGCTTCGGGGGATCCTCCACGTGGTGGTGGTGGTGGTGCTTCGGGGGATCCTCCACGTGGTGGTGGTGGTGACGCTTCGGGGGATCCTCCACGTGGTGGTGGTGGTGACGCTTCGGGGGATCCTCCACGTGGTGGCGCTTCGGGGGATCCTCCACGTGGTGGTGCTTCGGGGGATCCTCCACGTGGTGGTGGTGGTGCTTCGGGGGATCCTCCACGTGGTGGTGGTGGTGCTTCGGGGGATCCTCCACGTGGTGGTGGTGGTGCTTCAGGGGATCCGCCACGTGGCGGTGGTGGTGCTTCAGGGGATCCGCCACGTGGCGGTGGTGGTGCTTCAGGGGATCCGCCACGTGGCGGTGGTGGTGCTTCAGGGGATCCGCCACGTGGCGGTGGTGGTGCTTCAGGGGATCCGCCACGTGGTGGTGGTGGTGCTTCAGGGGATCCGCCACGTGGTGGTGGTGGTGCTTCAGGGGATCCGCCACGTGGTGGTGGTGGTGCTTCAGGGGATCCGCCACGTGGTGGTGGTGGTGCTTCAGGGGATCCTCCACGTGGTGGTGGTGGTGCTTCAGGGGATCCGCCACGTGGTGGTGGTGGCGGCGCTTCGGGGGATCCTCCACGTGGCGGTGCTTCGGGGGATCCTCCACGTGGCGGTGCTTCGGGGGATCCTCCACGTGGTGGTGCTTCGGGGGATCCTCCACGTGGTGGCGCTTCGGGGGATCCTCCACGTGGCGGTGGTGGTGCTTCAGGGGATCCGCCACGTGGCGGTGGTGGTGCTTCAGGGGATCCGCCACGTGGCGGTGGTGGTGCTTCAGGGGATCAGCCACGTGGCGGTGGTGGTGCTTCAGGGGATCCGCCACATGGTGGTGGTGGTGCTTCAGGGGATCCGCCACGTGGTGGTGGTGGTGCTTCAGGGGATCCGCCACGTGGTGGTGGTGGTGCTTCAGGGGATCCGCCACGTGGTGGTGGTGGTGCTTCAGGGGATCCGCCACGTGGTGGTGGTGGTGCTTCAGGGGATCCGCCACGTGGTGGTGGTGGTGCTTCAGGGGATCCGCCACGTGGCGGTGGTGGTGCTTCAGGGGATCCGCCACGTGGTGGTGGTGGTGCTTCAGGGGATCAGCCACGTAGTGGTGGTGGTGGTGCTTCAGGGGCTCAGCCACGTAGTGGTGGTGGTGGTGCTTCAGGGGCTCAGCCACGTAGTGGTGGTGGTGGTGCTTCAGGGGATCAGCCACGTGGTGGTGGTGGTGCTTCAGGGGATCCGCCACGTGGTGGTGGTGGTGCTTCAGGGGATCCGCCACGTGGTGGTGGTGGTGCTTCAGGGGATCCGCCACGTGGTGGTGGTGGTGCTTCAGGGGATCCGCCACGTGGTGGTGGTGGTGCTTCAGGGGATCCGCCACGTGGTGGTGGTGGTGCTTCAGGGGATCCGCCACGTGGTGGTGCTTCAGGGGATCCGCCACGTGGTGGTGGTGGTGCTGCGGGGGAACCGCCACGTGTTGTGGAAGTGTAGGTTCAGGACTTGACCTAATGGGGCAACAGAGTTTGACTTGGGTCCCCTTCCACTGCATTGGCAGTATATAAAATCCATTCTAGAAAAAAAAAAAAAAAGGCACCATTAGAACATGAATGCCAATCATTATAACGTAATTGAAATGACGAACTTCACTAGAATCCATTTACTTCTTGCGTCATATGACAGCCGTTGTAAGGAACCATCAACACAAGACCCAAAGAGTTGTATTTCATGGAGTAGCCACATTGTGGTTTAACCTGGTTCGGCACCATGGGAGCATCACCCCCTAAATTAAGTAAAGAAACAAAATGTTTAGGCACAGATAACTTCTATAATGGACAACATGACAGTTCAGACATCGTAGGCACAATTGAACATACCCATGTCAAGCATGAAGTAAGAGGATCCAGGTCCCATGGCTTTGAGTTGCATCTGGTCCTCACCACATTTTAAGGAAGTATCCATTTGCCTCCAACCCGAATTAGCCAAAAAAAGGCCAGCTGTTCCTTTTGTTAAGCATGCAAAAAAGTACATTAAGCCAAAAGTGTAAGGCATTTCAACATCACAATAAGGCGAAAAAGTTACCTGCATCATCTGCTTGATAAGAGCCAAGAAGCCCCGTTAATGACTCGGCACGATCCACGGTGCTGCCAAAGAGAATACTTCCCGCTAGGACACCCTCTTTTGATGCCTCACCGCTTGCAATGCTTGGCTCAACCTTCTTCACTATAGCCAAAGCATAACAGTGTGGACATGGGCATAAATAACTCAACAAAATGAGAGCTGCGAACAACTTCCAACTAGTTTCTCTGCTAACGTCGAAAGCCATGCTTAATCCCACAAAGTCAAGGACGATGACCCTCAGCTCAACGGCTCTGAAGAAAGTACAGAATCACCCGTATTATGGGAGGAATTCCATAGTAGTCAGCCAATCACAGAGCCTGCAAATTATAAAGCCACAGGTGTATTCACTTAAAAAATTTAGATAGGTAGCAACATTGTTAAATGTTCCTGTTATTTGAAGACCTGAACTAATGTTCCCGGTGTCAAATAACATACTCAATCTAACATGATGTAGACAGTCTAATTTTCCCAATAATTAAAAATACTTTTAAGTCGCAAATTTGTGTTTAGAGGTTTAACAGCAAAGCTTTTATTTATTTAAAGTATTTTTCCATTGACTGGAAGCCTGCTTTATTTATTGTAGGTTACAAAAAATAAAGAAAATGGCGGCATTGTTGTTATCGATTTTGTATCAGTTCTCACCACACAACGACGTCTCATCTTTGCTGCTTAAATGTCGGTATGTAATGGTATGGAGTTATTGAAACTTACTACGTGTAAAAAAGACTAGAAATTGAATGTTTATTTTTAAGCCTCGAAAGTTGCACTGGGTGCCTTTAATATATATATCTATGATAGTATCCAGCTGCAGCCCCCGGGGGGAACAACCGGGAACAACACCCTGGCGTGACAAAAACAACCCAGGCGCGACGGAAGTACTCTGGTGTGACGGAAGTGATTTATTTGTGAGACGGTCAATATGCTTAATATATTGAGTAATATTCATGTTAGCTCTCTTACTTCTTTGAACGAAGTGCAGCTCATTTTTCAAAAAGGGCACGGTATAATTATATTGGAATTTAGCGAAAAGTAAATAAACCGCGGCACGGCTTTAGCATGAATATTACTCAATATATTAAGCATATTGACAGTCTCATTTACGTCCATGGTTGATCTTTGGTTTCTGATAGCGGTGTGTAAAGAAAAGTTTATCAAATAAATCACTTCCGTCACACCAGAGTACTTCCGTCGCGCCTGGCTGGTTGTTGTCTCTCCATGACAGTTCTCTGGGGCTGCAGCTGGACCCTACCCAGAGGGATGGTGCGGGAGGAGAGAGGGGGATGATGGAGGATGACTGAGCGAAGAAGAAGTGGGCGGGGACAAATTGGAGAATGGAGAAATCAGGGCCGAGGAGAGAGATGCGTGCGATAAGTCAATGTGGGAGCTACAGTCTCCGTCATCTCATTGTTGATTCATGCCTTCTCTGTGCACAGTCTCAGCCTTATCTAACTCGGAAAGGCACACCATTAACAGCAAGCAGGTTCATGTGGAGATGGTCGCTGTATGGCATGGGCGACCATCGTGCCTTAGAGACCAAAGCAAACTATGAATGTAAAAGCACCTGCAGAAGCCGCCTTAAAGAATTGAGTTAAGGCTTCCAGTGCATTGACCCAGAAAAGGAAATGCTCACTGGAGCTGGCTCTCGGCATAACATAAAACCCATTTGGCTTGCAGTGTTGTTCAGAGCAATGCCCAACCAAGACAATTGATGGCCTTGCGGTATACAAGTGATTCCTGGCTTGTACAATAGGCAGTACTTTATTATGCTGGCTTGACCGCAACCATGTTGTCAAATATGCTTTTGATTTTATAAGCAAGTATCCCTTGCATCATGTCAAGATAAGCAGACTTGGGCACAAACTTTCAATCTGAAGATTAAATAAAAGATTAGCTGCTCAATGCGTTGGTCATTACAGTTAATCTTTACACGTGTTACACATATAGGAAAACTGCCAACTACGGTTTTAGTCAAAATCCTTTTTATTGAGTCACAATAAAGGGAACCCCTGAAAGAAAGTAAAGAAATGTAAATTCTTAAAAATGGATGACTTAAAACATAATTTATGAACAAGGCTTTACTTTGATCAGGGCCGTCCAGGAGGTTGCCCATGCTTAGTGTAGAAGGATAACCAATCGGCGACATCCCAATAGTTGGATGCAGCATAGGGCTATACTCCCGGGGAGTATCCAGACCTTGTTCTTGGGGAATCGACTGGTTGTTGGTAAACGAGAGATGCTGCAAAAGGAAGGTCTTTGTAATTGGCAAACGCATCAGCTGGCTTCAGGGGATCAGCCACGTAGTGGTGGTGGTGCTGCCGGGGATCCACCGCGTGCTGGCGCTTCGGGTGATCCTCCTTGTGCTGGCGCTTCGGGTGATCCTCCTTGTGCTGGCGCTTCGGGTGATCCTCCTTGTGCTGGCGCTTCGGGTGATCCTCCTTGTGCTGGCGCTTCGGGTGATCCTCCTTGTGCTGGCGCTTCGGGTGATCCTCCTTGTGCTGGCGCTTCGGGTGATCCTCCTTGTGCTGGCGCTTCGGGTGATCCTCCTTGTGCTGGCGCTTCGGGTGATCCTCCTTGTGCTGGCGCTTCGGGTGATCCTCCTTGTGCTGGCGCTTCGGGTGATCCTCCTTGTGCTGGCGCTTCGGGTGATCCACCGCGTGCTGGCGCTTCGGGTGATCCTCCGCGTGCTGGCGCTTCGGGTGATCCTCCTTGTGCTGGCGCTTCGGGTGATCCTCCTTGTGCTGGCGCTTCGGGTGATCCTCCTTGTGCTGGCGCTTCGGGTGATCCTCCTTGTGCTGGCGCTTCGGGTGATCCTCCTTGTGCTGGCGCTTCGGGTGATCCTCCTTGTGCTGGCGCTTCGGGTGATCCTCCTTGTGCTGGCGCTTCGGGTGATCCTCCTTGTGCTGGCGCTTCGGGTGATCCTCCACGTGCTGGCGCTTCGGGTGATCCTCCACGTGCTGGCGCTTCGGGGGATCCTCCACGTGCTGGCGCTTCGGGGGATCCTCCACGTGCTGGCGCTTCGGGGGATCCTCCACGTGCTGGCGCTTCGGGGGATCCTCCACGTGCTGGCGCTTCGGGGGATCCTCCACGTGCTGGCGCTTCGGGGGATCCTCCACGTGCTGGCGCTTCGGGGGATCCTCCACGTGCTGGCGCTTCGGGGGATCCTCCACGTGCTGGCGCTTCGGGGGATCCTCCACGTGCTGGCGCTTCGGGGGATCCTCCACGTGCTGGCGCTTCGGGGGATCCTCCACGTGCTGGCGCTTCGGGGGATCCTCCACGTGCTGGCGCTTCGGGGGATCCTCCACGTGCTGGCGCTTCGGGGGATCCTCCACGTGCTGGCGCTTCGGGGGATCCTCCACGTGCTGGCGCTTCGGGGGATCCTCCACGTGCTGGCGCTTCGGGGGATCCTCCACGTGCTGGCGCTTCGGGGGATCCTCCACGTGCTGGCGCTTCGGGGGATCCTCCACGTGCTGGCGCTTCGGGGGATCCTCCACGTGCTGGCGCTTCGGGGGATCCTCCACGTGCTGGCGCTTCGGGGGATCCTCCACGTGCTGGCGCTTCGGGGGATCCTCCACGTGCTGGCGCTTCGGGGGATCCTCCACGTGCTGGCGCTTCGGGGGATCCTCCACGTGCTGGCGCTTCGGGGGATCCTCCACGTGCTGGCGCTTCGGGGGATCCTCCACGTGCTGGCGCTTCGGGGGATCCTCCACGTGCTGGCGCTTCGGGGGATCCACCACGTGCTGGCGCTTCGGGGGATCCTCCACGTGCTGGCGCTTCGGGGGATCCTCCACGTGCTGGCGCTTCGGGGGATCCTCCACGTGCTGGCGCTTCGGGGGATCCTCCACGTGCTGGCGCTTCGGGGGATCCTCCACGTGCTGGCGCTTCGGGGGATCCTCCACGTGCTGGCGCTTCGGGGGATCCTCCACGTGCTGGCGCTTCGGGGGATCCTCCACGTGCTGGCGCTTCGGGGGATCCTCCACGTGCTGGCGCTTCGGGGGATCCTCCACGTGCTGGCGCTTCGGGGGATCCTCCACGTGCTGGCGCTTCGGGGGATCCTCCACGTGCTGGCGCTTCGGGGGATCCTCCACGTGCTGGCGCTTCGGGGGATCCTCCACGTGCTGGCGCTTCGGGGGATCCTCCACGTGCTGGCGCTTCGGGGGATCCTCCACGTGGTGGCGCTTCGGGGGATCCTCCACGTGGTGGCGCTTCGGGGGATCCTCCACGTGGTGGCGCTTCGGGGGATCCTCCACGTGGTGGCGCTTCGGGGGATCCTCCACGTGGTGGCGCTTCGGGGGATCCTCCACGTGGTGGTGGTGGCGCTTCGGGGGATCCTCCACGTGGTGGTGGTGGCGCTTCGGGGGATCCTCCACGTGGTGGTGGTGGCGCTTCGGGGGATCCTCCACGTGGTGGTGGTGGCGCTTCGGGGGATCCTCCACGTGGTGGTGGTGGCGCTTCGGGGGATCCTCCACGTGGTGGTGGTGGCGCTTCGGGGGATCCTCCACGTGGTGGTGGTGGCGCTTCGGGGGATCCTCCACGTGGTGGTGGTGGCGCTTCGGGGGATCCTCCACGTGGTGGTGGTGGCGCTTCGGGGGATCCTCCACGTGGTGGTGGTGGCGCTTCGGGGGATCCTCCACGTGGTGGTGGTGGCGCTTCGGGGGATCCTCCACGTGGTGGTGCTTCGGGGGATCCTCCACGTGGTGGTGCTTCGGGGGATCCTCCACATGTTGGTGCTTCGGGGGATCCTCCACGTGGTGGTGCTTCGGGGGATCCTCCACGTGGTGGTGCTTCGGGGGATCCTCCACGTGGTGGTGCTTCGGGGGATCCTCCACGTGGTGGTGGCGCTTCGGGGGATCCTCCACGTGGTGGTGCTTCGGGGGATCCTCCACGTGGTGGTGCTTCGGGGGATCCTCCACGTGGTGGTGCTTCGGGGGATCCTCCACGTGGTGGTGCTTCGGGGGATCCTCCACGTGGTGGTGCTTCGGGGGATCCTCCACGTGGTGGTGGTGGTGCTTCGGGGGATCCTCCACGTGGTGGTGCTTCGGGGGATCCTCCACGTGGTGGTGCTTCGGGGGATCCTCCACGTGGTGGTGCTTCGGGGGATCCTCCACGTGGTGGTGGTGGTGGTGCTTCGGGGGATCCTCCACGTGGTGGTGGTGGTGACGCTTCGGGGGATCCTCCACGTGGTGGTGGTGGTGACGCTTCGGGGGATCCTCCACGTGGTGGCGCTTCGGGGGATCCTCCACGTGGTGGTGCTTCGGGGGATCCTCCACGTGGTGGTGGTGGTGCTTCGGGGGATCCTCCACGTGGTGGTGGTGGTGCTTCGGGGGATCCTCCACGTGGTGGTGGTGGTGCTTCAGGGGATCCGCCACGTGGCGGTGGTGGTGCTTCAGGGGATCCGCCACGTGGCGGTGGTGGTGCTTCAGGGGATCCGCCACGTGGCGGTGGTGGTGCTTCAGGGGATCCGCCACGTGGCGGTGGTGGTGCTTCAGGGGATCCGCCACGTGGTGGTGGTGGTGCTTCAGGGGATCCGCCACGTGGTGGTGGTGGTGCTTCAGGGGATCCGCCACGTGGTGGTGGTGGTGCTTCAGGGGATCCTCCACGTGGTGGTGGTGGTGCTTCAGGGGATCCTCCACGTGGTGGTGGTGGTGCTTCAGGGGATCCACCACGTGGTGGTGGTGGCGGCGCTTCGGGGGATCCTCCACGTGGCGGTGCTTCGGGGGATCCTCCACGTGGCGGTGCTTCGGGGGATCCTCCACGTGGTGGTGCTTCGGGGGATCCTCCACGTGGTGGCGCTTCGGGGGATCCTCCACGTGGCGGTGGTGGTGCTTCAGGGGATCCGCCACGTGGCGGTGGTGGTGCTTCAGGGGATCCGCCACGTGGCGGTGGTGGTGCTTCAGGGGATCAGCCACGTGGCGGTGGTGGTGCTTCAGGGGATCCGCCACATGGTGGTGGTGGTGCTTCAGGGGATCCGCCACGTGGTGGTGGTGGTGCTTCAGGGGATCCGCCACGTGGTGGTGGTGGTGCTTCAGGGGATCCGCCACGTGGTGGTGGTGGTGCTTCAGGGGATCCGCCACGTGGTGGTGGTGGTGCTTCAGGGGATCCGCCACGTGGTGGTGGTGGTGCTTCAGGGGATCCGCCACGTGGCGGTGGTGGTGCTTCAGGGGATCCGCCACGTGGTGGTGGTGGTGCTTCAGGGGATCAGCCACGTAGTGGTGGTGGTGGTGCTTCAGGGGCTCAGCCACGTAGTGGTGGTGGTGGTGCTTCAGGGGCTCAGCCACGTAGTGGTGGTGGTGGTGCTTCAGGGGATCAGCCACGTGGTGGTGGTGGTGCTTCAGGGGATCCGCCACGTGGTGGTGGTGGTGCTTCAGGGGATCCGCCACGTGGTGGTGGTGGTGCTTCAGGGGATCCGCCACGTGGTGGTGGTGGTGCTTCAGGGGATCCGCCACGTGGTGGTGGTGGTGCTTCAGGGGATCCGCCACGTGGTGGTGGTGGTGCTTCAGGGGATCCGCCACGTGGTGGTGCTTCAGGGGATCCGCCACGTGGTGGTGGTGGTGCTGCGGGGGAACCGCCACGTGTTGTGGAAGTGTAGGTTCAGGACTTGACCTAATGGGGCAACAGAGTTTGACTTGGGTCCCCTTCCACTGCATTGGCAGTATATAAAATCCATTCTAGAAAAAAAAAAAAAAAGGCACCATTAGAACATGAATGCCAATCATTATAACGTAATTGAAATGACGAACTTCACTAGAATCCATTTACTTCTTGCGTCATATGACAGCCGTTGTAAGGAACCATCAACACAAGACCCAAAGAGTTGTATTTCATGGAGTAGCCACATTGTGGTTTAACCTGGTTCGGCACCATGGGAGCATCACCCCCTAAATTAAGTAAAGAAACAAAATGTTTAGGCACAGATAACTTCTATAATGGACAACATGACAGTTCAGACATCGTAGGCACAATTGAACATACCCATGTCAAGCATGAAGTAAGAGGATCCAGGTCCCATGGCTTTGAGTTGCATCTGGTCCTCACCACATTTTAAGGAAGTATCCATTTGCCTCCAACCCGAATTAGCCAAAAAAAGGCCAGCTGTTCCTTTTGTTAAGCATGCAAAAAAGTACATTAAGCCAAAAGTGTAAGGCATTTCAACATCACAATAAGGCGAAAAAGTTACCTGCATCATCTGCTTGATAAGAGCCAAGAAGCCCCGTTAATGACTCGGCACGATCCACGGTGCTGCCAAAGAGAATACTTCCCGCTAGGACACCCTCTTTTGATGCCTCACCGCTTGCAATGCTTGGCTCAACCTTCTTCACTATAGCCAAAGCATAACAGTGTGGACATGGGCATAAATAACTCAACAAAATGAGAGCTGCGAACAACTTCCAACTAGTTTCTCTGCTAACGTCGAAAGCCATGCTTAATCCCACAAAGTCAAGGACGATGACCCTCAGCTCAACGGCTCTGAAGAAAGTACAGAATCACCCGTATTATGGGAGGAATTCCATAGTAGTCAGCCAATCACAGAGCCTGCAAATTATAAAGCCACAGGTGTATTCACTTAAAAAATTTAGATAGGTAGCAACATTGTTAAATGTTCCTGTTATTTGAAGACCTGAACTAATGTTCCCGGTGTCAAATAACATACTCAATCTAACATGATGTAGACAGTCTAATTTTCCCAATAATTAAAAATACTTTTAAGTCGCAAATTTGTGTTTAGAGGTTTAACAGCAAAGCTTTTATTTATTTAAAGTATTTTTCCATTGACTGGAAGCCTGCTTTATTTATTGTAGGTTACAAAAAATAAAGAAAATGGCGGCATTGTTGTTATCGATTTTGTATCAGTTCTCACCACACAACGACGTCTCATCTTTGCTGCTTAAATGTCGGTATGTAATGGTATGGAGTTATTGAAACTTACTACGTGTAAAAAAGACTAGAAATTGAATGTTTATTTTTAAGCCTCGAAAGTTGCACTGGGTGCCTTTAATATATATATCTATGATAGTATCCAGCTGCAGCCCCCGGGGGGAACAACCGGGAACAACACCCTGGCGTGACAAAAACAACCCAGGCGCGACGGAAGTACTCTGGTGTGACGGAAGTGATTTATTTGTGAGACGGTCAATATGCTTAATATATTGAGTAATATTCATGTTAGCTCTCTTACTTCTTTGAACGAAGTGCAGCTCATTTTTCAAAAAGGGCACGGTATAATTATATTGGAATTTAGCGAAAAGTAAATAAACCGCGGCACGGCTTTAGCATGAATATTACTCAATATATTAAGCATATTGACAGTCTCATTTACGTCCATGGTTGATCTTTGGTTTCTGATAGCGGTGTGTAAAGAAAAGTTTATCAAATAAATCACTTCCGTCACACCAGAGTACTTCCGTCGCGCCTGGCTGGTTGTTGTCTCTCCATGACAGTTCTCTGGGGCTGCAGCTGGACCCTACCCAGAGGGATGGTGCGGGAGGAGAGAGGGGGATGATGGAGGATGACTGAGCGAAGAAGAAGTGGGCGGGGACAAATTGGAGAATGGAGAAATCAGGGCCGAGGAGAGAGATGCGTGCGATAAGTCAATGTGGGAGCTACAGTCTCCGTCATCTCATTGTTGATTCATGCCTTCTCTGTGCACAGTCTCAGCCTTATCTAACTCGGAAAGGCACACCATTAACAGCAAGCAGGTTCATGTGGAGATGGTCGCTGTATGGCATGGGCGACCATCGTGCCTTAGAGACCAAAGCAAACTATGAATGTAAAAGCACCTGCAGAAGCCGCCTTAAAGAATTGAGTTAAGGCTTCCAGTGCATTGACCCAGAAAAGGAAATGCTCACTGGAGCTGGCTCTCGGCATAACATAAAACCCATTTGGCTTGCAGTGTTGTTCAGAGCAATGCCCAACCAAGACAATTGATGGCCTTGCGGTATACAAGTGATTCCTGGCTTGTACAATAGGCAGTACTTTATTATGCTGGCTTGACCGCAACCATGTTGTCAAATATGCTTTTGATTTTATAAGCAAGTATCCCTTGCATCATGTCAAGATAAGCAGACTTGGGCACAAACTTTCAATCTGAAGATTAAATAAAAGATTAGCTGCTCAATGCGTTGGTCATTACAGTTAATCTTTACACGTGTTACACATATAGGAAAACTGCCAACTACGGTTTTAGTCAAAATCCTTTTTATTGAGTCACAATAAAGGGAACCCCTGAAAGAAAGTAAAGAAATGTAAATTCTTAAAAATGGATGACTTAAAACATAATTTATGAACAAGGCTTTACTTTGATCAGGGCCGTCCAGGAGGTTGCCCATGCTTAGTGTAGAAGGATAACCAATCGGCGACATCCCAATAGTTGGATGCAGCATAGGGCTATACTCCCGGGGAGTATCCAGACCTTGTTCTTGGGGAATCGACTGGTTGTTGGTAAACGAGAGATGCTGCAAAAGGAAGGTCTTTGTAATTGGCAAACGCATCAGCTGGCTTCAGGGGATCAGCCACGTAGTGGTGGTGGTGCTGCCGGGGATCCACCGCGTGCTGGCGCTTCGGGTGATCCTCCTCGTGCTGGCGCTTCGGGTGATCCTCCTCGTGCTGGCGCTTCGGGTGATCCTCCTCGTGCTGGCGCTTCGGGTGATCCTCCTCGTGCTGGCGCTTCGGGTGATCCTCCTCGTGCTGGCGCTTCGGGTGATCCTCCTCGTGCTGGCGCTTCGGGTGATCCTCCTCGTGCTGGCGCTTCGGGTGATCCTCCTCGTGCTGGCGCTTCGGGTGATCCTCCTCGTGCTGGCGCTTCGGGTGATCCTCCTCGTGCTGGCGCTTCGGGTGATCCTCCTCGTGCTGGCGCTTCGGGTGATCCTCCTCGTGCTGGCGCTTCGGGTGATCCTCCTCGTGCTGGCGCTTCGGGTGATCCTCCTCGTGCTGGCGCTTCGGGTGATCCTCCTCGTGCTGGCGCTTCGGGTGATCCTCCACGTGCTGGCGCTTCGGGGGATCCTCCACGTGCTGGCGCTTCGGGGGATCCTCCACGTGCTGGCGCTTCGGGGGATCCTCCACGTGCTGGCGCTTCGGGGGATCCTCCACGTGCTGGCGCTTCGGGGGATCCTCCACGTGCTGGCGCTTCGGGGGATCCTCCACGTGCTGGCGCTTCGGGGGATCCTCCACGTGCTGGCGCTTCGGGGGATCCTCCACGTGCTGGCGCTTCGGGGGATCCTCCACGTGCTGGCGCTTCGGGGGATCCTCCACGTGCTGGCGCTTCGGGGGATCCTCCACGTGCTGGCGCTTCGGGGGATCCTCCACGTGCTGGCGCTTCGGGGGATCCTCCACGTGCTGGCGCTTCGGGGGATCCTCCACGTGCTGGCGCTTCGGGGGATCCTCCACGTGCTGGCGCTTCGGGGGATCCTCCACGTGCTGGCGCTTCGGGGGATCCTCCACGTGCTGGCGCTTCGGGGGATCCTCCACGTGCTGGCGCTTCGGGGGATCCTCCACGTGCTGGCGCTTCGGGGGATCCTCCACGTGCTGGCGCTTCGGGGGATCCTCCACGTGCTGGCGCTTCGGGGGATCCTCCACGTGCTGGCGCTTCGGGGGATCCTCCACGTGCTGGCGCTTCGGGGGATCCTCCACGTGCTGGCGCTTCGGGGGATCCTCCACGTGCTGGCGCTTCGGGGGATCCTCCACGTGCTGGCGCTTCGGGGGATCCTCCACGTGCTGGCGCTTCGGGGGATCCTCCACGTGCTGGCGCTTCGGGGGATCCTCCACGTGCTGGCGCTTCGGGGGATCCTCCACGTGCTGGCGCTTCGGGGGATCCTCCACGTGCTGGCGCTTCGGGGGATCCTCCACGTGCTGGCGCTTCGGGGGATCCTCCACGTGCTGGCGCTTCGGGGGATCCTCCACGTGCTGGCGCTTCGGGGGATCCTCCACGTGCTGGCGCTTCGGGGGATCCTCCACGTGCTGGCGCTTCGGGGGATCCTCCACGTGCTGGCGCTTCGGGGGATCCTCCACGTGCTGGCGCTTCGGGGGATCCTCCACGTGCTGGCGCTTCGGGGGATCCTCCACGTGCTGGCGCTTCGGGGGATCCTCCACGTGCTGGCGCTTCGGGGGATCCTCCACGTGCTGGCGCTTCGGGGGATCCTCCACGTGCTGGCGCTTCGGGGGATCCTCCACGTGCTGGCGCTTCGGGGGATCCTCCACGTGCTGGCGCTTCGGGGGATCCTCCACGTGCTGGCGCTTCGGGGGATCCTCCACGTGCTGGCGCTTCGGGGGATCCTCCACGTGCTGGCGCTTCGGGGGATCCTCCACGTGCTGGCGCTTCGGGGGATCCTCCACGTGCTGGCGCTTCGGGGGATCCTCCACGTGCTGGCGCTTCGGGGGATCCTCCACGTGCTGGCGCTTCGGGGGATCCTCCACGTGCTGGCGCTTCGGGGGATCCTCCACGTGCTGGCGCTTCGGGGGATCCTCCACGTGCTGGCGCTTCGGGGGATCCTCCACGTGCTGGCGCTTCGGGGGATCCTCCACGTGCTGGCGCTTCGGGGGATCCTCCACGTGCTGGCGCTTCGGGGGATCCTCCACGTGCTGGCGCTTCGGGGGATCCTCCACGTGCTGGCGCTTCGGGGGATCCTCCACGTGCTGGCGCTTCGGGGGATCCTCCACGTGCTGGCGCTTCGGGGGATCCTCCACGTGCTGGCGCTTCGGGGGATCCTCCACGTGCTGGCGCTTCGGGGGATCCTCCACGTGCTGGCGCTTCGGGGGATCCTCCACGTGCTGGCGCTTCGGGGGATCCTCCACGTGCTGGCGCTTCGGGGGATCCTCCACGTGCTGGCGCTTCGGGGGATCCTCCACGTGCTGGCGCTTCGGGGGATCCTCCACGTGCTGGCGCTTCGGGGGATCCTCCACGTGCTGGCGCTTCGGGGGATCCTCCACGTGCTGGCGCTTCGGGGGATCCTCCACGTGCTGGCGCTTCGGGGGATCCTCCACGTGCTGGCGCTTCGGGGGATCCTCCACGTGCTGGCGCTTCGGGGGATCCTCCACGTGCTGGCGCTTCGGGGGATCCTCCACGTGCTGGCGCTTCGGGGGATCCTCCACGTGCTGGCGCTTCGGGGGATCCTCCACGTGCTGGCGCTTCGGGGGATCCTCCACGTGCTGGCGCTTCGGGGGATCCTCCACGTGCTGGCGCTTCGGGGGATCCTCCACGTGCTGGCGCTTCGGGGGATCCTCCACGTGCTGGCGCTTCGGGGGATCCTCCACGTGCTGGCGCTTCGGGGGATCCTCCACGTGCTGGCGCTTCGGGGGATCCTCCACGTGCTGGCGCTTCGGGGGATCCTCCACGTGCTGGCGCTTCGGGGGATCCTCCACGTGCTGGCGCTTCGGGGGATCCTCCACGTGCTGGCGCTTCGGGGGATCCTCCACGTGCTGGCGCTTCGGGGGATCCTCCACGTGCTGGCGCTTCGGGGGATCCTCCACGTGCTGGCGCTTCGGGGGATCCTCCACGTGCTGGCGCTTCGGGGGATCCTCCACGTGCTGGCGCTTCGGGGGATCCTCCACGTGCTGGCGCTTCGGGGGATCCTCCACGTGCTGGCGCTTCGGGGGATCCTCCACGTGCTGGCGCTTCGGGGGATCCTCCACGTGCTGGCGCTTCGGGGGATCCTCCACGTGCTGGCGCTTCGGGGGATCCTCCACGTGCTGGCGCTTCGGGGGATCCTCCACGTGCTGGCGCTTCGGGGGATCCTCCACGTGCTGGCGCTTCGGGGGATCCTCCACGTGCTGGCGCTTCGGGGGATCCTCCACGTGCTGGCGCTTCGGGGGATCCTCCACGTGCTGGCGCTTCGGGGGATCCTCCACGTGCTGGCGCTTCGGGGGATCCTCCACGTGCTGGCGCTTCGGGGGATCCTCCACGTGCTGGCGCTTCGGGGGATCCTCCACGTGCTGGCGCTTCGGGGGATCCTCCACGTGCTGGCGCTTCGGGGGATCCTCCACGTGCTGGCGCTTCGGGGGATCCTCCACGTGCTGGCGCTTCGGGGGATCCTCCACGTGCTGGCGCTTCGGGGGATCCTCCACGTGCTGGCGCTTCGGGGGATCCTCCACGTGCTGGCGCTTCGGGGGATCCTCCACGTGCTGGCGCTTCGGGGGATCCTCCACGTGCTGGCGCTTCGGGGGATCCTCCACGTGCTGGCGCTTCGGGGGATCCTCCACGTGCTGGCGCTTCGGGGGATCCTCCACGTGCTGGCGCTTCGGGGGATCCTCCACGTGCTGGCGCTTCGGGGGATCCTCCACGTGCTGGCGCTTCGGGGGATCCTCCACGTGCTGGCGCTTCGGGGGATCCTCCACGTGCTGGCGCTTCGGGGGATCCTCCACGTGCTGGCGCTTCGGGGGATCCTCCACGTGCTGGCGCTTCGGGGGATCCTCCACGTGCTGGCGCTTCGGGGGATCCTCCACGTGCTGGCGCTTCGGGGGATCCTCCACGTGCTGGCGCTTCGGGGGATCCTCCACGTGCTGGCGCTTCGGGGGATCCTCCACGTGGCTGGCGCTTCGGGGGATCCTCCACGTGGTGGCGCTTCGGGGGATCCTCCACGTGGTGGCGCTTCGGGGGATCCTCCACGTGGTGGCGCTTCGGGGGATCCTCCACGTGGTGGCGCTTCGGGGGATCCTCCACGTGGTGGCGCTTCGGGGGATCCTCCACGTGGTGGCGCTTCGGGGGATCCTCCACGTGGTGGCGCTTCGGGGGATCCTCCACGTGGTGGCGCTTCGGGGGATCCTCCACGTGGTGGCGCTTCGGGGGATCCTCCACGTGGTGGCGCTTCGGGGGATCCTCCACGTGGTGGCGCTTCGGGGGATCCTCCACGTGGTGGCGCTTCGGGGGATCCTCCACGTGGTGGCGCTTCGGGGGATCCTCCACGTGGTGGCGCTTCGGGGGATCCTCCACGTGGTGGCGCTTCGGGGGATCCTCCACGTGGTGGCGCTTCGGGGGATCCTCCACGTGGTGGCGCTTCGGGGGATCCTCCACGTGGTGGCGCTTCGGGGGATCCTCCACGTGGTGGCGCTTCGGGGGATCCTCCACGTGGTGGCGCTTCGGGGGATCCTCCACGTGGTGGCGCTTCGGGGGATCCTCCACGTGGTGGCGCTTCGGGGGATCCTCCACGTGGTGGCGCTTCGGGGGATCCTCCACGTGGTGGCGCTTCGGGGGATCCTCCACGTGGTGGCGCTTCGGGGGATCCTCCACGTGGTGGCGCTTCGGGGGATCCTCCACGTGGTGGCGCTTCGGGGGATCCTCCACGTGGTGGCGCTTCGGGGGATCCTCCACGTGGTGGCGCTTCGGGGGATCCTCCACGTGGTGGCGCTTCGGGGGATCCTCCACGTGGTGGCGCTTCGGGGGATCCTCCACGTGGTGGCGCTTCGGGGGATCCTCCACGTGGTGGCGCTTCGGGGGATCCTCCACGTGGTGGCGCTTCGGGGGATCCTCCACGTGGTGGCGCTTCGGGGGATCCTCCACGTGGTGGCGCTTCGGGGGATCCTCCACGTGGTGGCGCTTCGGGGGATCCTCCACGTGGTGGCGCTTCGGGGGATCCTCCACGTGGTGGCGCTTCGGGGGATCCTCCACGTGGTGGCGCTTCGGGGGATCCTCCACGTGGTGGCGCTTCGGGGGATCCTCCACGTGGTGGCGCTTCGGGGGATCCTCCACGTGGTGGCGCTTCGGGGGATCCTCCACGTGGTGGCGCTTCGGGGGATCCTCCACGTGGTGGCGCTTCGGGGGATCCTCCACGTGGTGGTGGTGGCGCTTCGGGGGATCCTCCACGTGGTGGTGGTGGCGCTTCGGGGGATCCTCCACGTGGTGGTGGTGGCGCTTCGGGGGATCCTCCACGTGGTGGTGGTGGCGCTTCGGGGGATCCTCCACGTGGTGGTGGTGGCGCTTCGGGGGATCCTCCACGTGGTGGTGGTGGCGCTTCGGGGGATCCTCCACGTGGTGGTGGTGGCGCTTCGGGGGATCCTCCACGTGGTGGTGGTGGCGCTTCGGGGGATCCTCCACGTGGTGGCGCTTCGGGGGATCCTCCACGTGGTGGCGCTTCGGGGGATCCTCCACGTGGTGGTGCTTCGGGGGATCCTCCACGTGGTGGCGCTTCGGGGGATCCTCCACGTGGTGGCGCTTCGGGGGATCCTCCACGTGGTGGCGCTTCGGGGGATCCTCCACGTGGTGGCGCTTCGGGGGATCCTCCACGTGGTGGCGCTTCGGGGGATCCTCCACGTGGTGGTGGTGGCGCTTCGGGGGATCCTCCACGTGGTGGTGGTGGCGCTTCGGGGGATCCTCCACGTGGTGCTGGTGGCGCTTCGGGGGATCCTCCACGTGGTGCTGGTGGCGCTTCGGGGGATCCTCCACGTGGTGGTGCTTCGGGGGATCCTCCACGTGGTGGTGCTTCGGGGGATCCTCCACGTGGTGGTGCTTCGGGGGATCCTCCACGTGGTGGTGGTGGTGGTGCTTCGGGGGATCCTCCACGTGGTGGTGACGCTTCGGGGGATCCTCCACGTGGTGGCGCTTCGGGGGATCCTCCACGTGGTGGCGCTTCGGGGGATCCTCCACGTGGTGGTGGTGGTGCTTCGGGGGATCCTCCACGTGGTGGTGGTGATGCTTCGGGGGATCCTCCACGTGGTGGTGGTGGTGCTTCGGGGGATCCTCCACGTGGTGGTGGTGGTGCTTCGGGGGATCCTCCACGTGGTGGTGGTGGTGGTGGTGGTGCTTCGAGGGATCCTCCACATGGTGGTGGTGGTGACGCTTCGGGGGATCCTCCACGTGGTGGTGGTGGTGACGCTTCGGGGGATCCTCCACGTGGTGGTGGTGGTGACGCTTCGTGGGATCCTCCACGTGGTGGCGCTTCGGGGGATCCTCCACGTGGTGGCGCTTCGGGGGATCCTCCACGTGGTGGCGCTTCGGGGGATCCTCCACGTGGTGGTGGTGGTGCTTCGGGGGATCCTCCACGTGGTGGTGGTGATGCTTCGGGGGATCCTCCACGTGGTGGTGCTTCCGGGGATCCTCCACGTGGCGGTGGTGGTGCTTCAGGGGATCCGCCACGTGGCGGTGGTGGTGCTTCAGGGGATCCGCCACGTGGCGGTGGTGGTGCTTCAGGGGATCCGCCACGTGGCGGTGGTGGTGCTTCAGGGGATCAGCCACGTGGCGGTGGTGGTGCTTCAGGGGATCCGCCACGTGGCGGTGGTGGTGCTTCAGGGGATCCGCCACGTGGTGGTGCTTCAGGGGATCCGCCACGTGGTGGTGGTGGTGCTTCAGGGGATCCGCCACGTGGTGGTGGTGGTGCTTCAGGGGATCCGCCACGTGGTGGTGGTGGTGCTTCAGGGGATCCGCCACGTGGCGGTGGTGGTGCTTCAGGGGATCCGCCACGTGGCGGTGGTGGTGCTTCAGGGGATCAGCCACGTAGTGGTGGTGGTGGTGCTTCAGGGGCTCAGCCACGTAGTGGTGGTGGTGGTGCTTCAGGGGCTCAGCCACGTAGTGGTGGTGGTGGTGCTTCAGGGGATCAGCCACGTGGTGGTGGTGGTGCTTCAGGGGATCAGCCACGTGGTGGTGGTGGTGCTTCAGGGGATCCGCCACGTGGTGGTGGTGGTGCTTCAGGGGATCCGCCACGTGGTGGTGGTGGTGCTTCAGGGGATCCGCCACGTGGTGGTGGTGGTGCTTCAGGGGATCCGCCACGTGGTGGTGGTGGTGCTTCAGGGGATCCGCCACGTGGTGGTGCTTCGGGGGATCCGCCACGTGGTGGTGGTGGTGCTGCGGGGGAACCGCCACGTGTTGTGGAAGTGTAGGTTCAGGACTTGACCTAATGGGGCAACAGAGTTTGACTTGGGTCCCCTTCCACTGCATTGGCAGTATATAAAATCCATTCTAGAAAAAAAAAAAAAAAAAGGCACCATTAGAACATGAATGCCAATCATTATAACGTAATTGAAATGACGAACTTCACTAGAATCCATTTACTTCTTGCGTCATATGACAGCCGTTGTAAGGAACCATCAACACAAGACCCAAAGAGTTGTATTTCATGGAGTAGCCACATTGTGGTTTAACCTGGTTCGGCACCATGGGAGCATCACCCCCTAAATTAAGTAAAGAAACAAAATGTTTAGGCACAGATAACTTCTATAATGGACAACATGACAGTTCAGACATCGTAGGCACAATTGAACATACCCATGTCAAGCATGAAGTAAGAGGATCCAGGTCCCATGGCTTTGAGTTGCATCTGGTCCTCACCACATTTTAAGGAAGTATCCATTTGCCTCCAACCCGAATTAGCCAAAAAAAGGCCAGCTGTTCCTTTTGTTAAGCATGCAAAAAAGTACATTAAGCCAAAAGTGTAAGGCATTTCAACATCACAATAAGGCGAAAAAGTTACCTGCATCATCTGCTTGATAAGAGCCAAGAAGCCCCGTTAATGACTCGGCACGATCCACGGTGCTGCCAAAGAGAATACTTCCCGCTAGGACACCCTCTTTTGATGCCTCACCGCTTGCAATGCTTGGCTCAACCTTCTTCACTATAGCCAAAGCATAACAGTGTGGACATGGGCATAAATAACTCAACAAAATGAGAGCTGCGAACAACTTCCAACTAGTTTCTCTGCTAACGTCGAAAGCCATGCTTAATCCCACAAAGTCAAGGACGATGACCCTCAGCTCAACGGCTCTGAAGAAAGTACAGAATCACCCGTATTATGGGAGGAATTCCATAGTAGTCAGCCAATCACAGAGCCTGCAAATTATAAAGCCACAGGTGTATTCACTTAAAAAATTTAGATAGGTAGCAACATTGTTAAATGTTCCTGTTATTTGAAGACCTGAACTAATGTTCCCGGTGTCAAATAACATACTCAATCTAACATGATGTAGACAGTCTAATTTTCCCAATAATTAAAAATACTTTTAAGTCGCAAATTTGTGTTTAGAGGTTTAACAGCAAAGCTTTTATTTATTTAAAGTATATGGAACCCTTAAAACAAAAGGGCAATTCAGAGGGCTTTACATAGGCAGTACAATACAAAAAGGTCCTTTATAGCCATGAGTATCGGCCTGCTGGTTTCTTCTGAAGCTACTCAGTGCTAACCCTAAAATGGGCGTGCTGGGGCTGTTAGAACTGTTTGAGAGCCAATAGGAGTGCTCATCTGTGGGCATCCGTGGCCTATTGGTTAAGGAGTTGGACCGGTTAAGGAGAACATGCCATCAAATCCTGATAAATATGATTTCATAAAAATGTGTCTCATCCTTTCCATCAAGATTATATGAACCGTGCGGATGCTTATGAGCAGATCTCTTAAGTAGCCAGTTTATCCATATACAACAAAGCTTGTTGAATAGTCAAATAAAGTGAACATTTGAGTGCTTGCATTCATTTTATTGATCGACTCATTTAAAAGCATTAGCCTGGAAAAGCAGGAAAGGATAACGTGAAGGGCAGATGGACCATTCTGTTGATGAAAGTATGGAATTGGAATATAGGGGTATAGCCCTGAGATGCATAATATTGGGGATACTCCTGAAACTAACATTGGACAATACTTCATAGCTGGTGCAGGCATTGCTGTAAGGGGCGTTGTAGTCGTGGGCGTGTCTTCTCACAGGCACCGCTGTATGCAACGGTGTAGTAGGCTGCAGTGTTTCCCCCAGTAAATGTCTCAGTCAAGGTGGTAAGCAGTCGATGGTGTTGGTGGTGCCGGTGCTTTCTGCGCGGCGCAGAAAAATTTTGGGGGTATTTTGCTCAAAGATGCCAGTACGCATGAATGAAATAAACGACTGTTTATTTCCATATAAATAAACAGTAGGTACAAATGTTGTGCAAACATGCTGATTTTTCGGCCCTCGGTGTGAGGGAGGGGTCCGTTAAGTCGATGGATGCGATGTTTAATCATTTAGTCCAAACTACAGTAGGCTACGGGCAAACCTGAAGTCACCGTCGTGACATTTCATATACGCCCCGTGTGTGTGTGTGAGTGAAAGGGAGGAACTTATTTGAAATCGGCCGTGCGTGCCTGTTTGTTGTTTAACAATATATAGGTTTAGAGAAATCTGGCTTTCAGAACTCAGTGCCTACCCACTCACTGACCTCACCGCACGTCACTGGCGGTAGATTGACAGGTGACTATGATAGACTATGCAACAATATATTCAACCACAAGATGTCCCCGTCTCATTACACTCAAAAAACTTTATTGGCACGCCTAATGTTGTAAACAGTATTACGAATGCCATTATTTTCTTTTATTTTTTTTTTACTTTTTTTTTTTAATACATTGGTAGTCAAGGCGGGGCCCTAGTCTTGTTAAGGCGGCCGCCTTAACAAGATAGTGCTGGTGGGAAACCCTGGGCTGATCTGCTAGGGGTTCCTATAAGGTGGAGGATAGACTACTGGTTGCCCATTGGGATTATTGTTGAATGGAGGCATCAAAAAGAAAGTAAAGAAATGTAAATTCTTAAAAATGGATGACTTAAAACGTAATTTATGAATAAGGCTTTACTTCGATCAGGGCCGTCCAGGAGGTTGCCCTTGCTTAATGTAGAAGGATAACCAATCGGCGGCATCCCAATAGTTGGATGCAGCATAGGGATATACTCCCGGGGAGTATCCAGACCTTGTTCTTGGGGGATCGACTGGACGTCGGTAAACGAGAGATAATGCAAAAGGAAGGTCTTTGTAATTGACCAACGCATCAGCTGGCTTCAGGGGATCAGCCACGTAGTGGTGGTGGTGCTTCAGGGGATCCGCCACGTGCTGGTGGTGCTTCGGGGGATCCACCACGTGCTGGTGGTGCTTCGGGGGATCCGCCACGTGCTGGTGGTGCTTCGGGGGATCCGCCACGTGGTGGTGGTGGTGCTGCGGGGGATCCGCCACGTGGTGGTGCTGGTGCTGCGGGGGATCAGCCACGTGGTGGTGCTGGTGCTTCAGGGGATCAGCCACGTAGTGGTGCTGGTGCTTCAGGGGATCAGCCACGTAGTGGTGCTTCAGGGGATCCTCCACGTAGTGGTGCTGGTGCTTCAGGGGATCCTCCACGTAGTGGTGCTGGTGCTTCAGGGGATCCTCCACGTGCTGGTGCTTCAGGGGATCAGCCACGTAGTGGTGCTGGTGCTTCAGGGGATCAGCCACGTAGTGGTGCTGGTGCTTCAGGGGATCAGCCACGTAGTGGTGCTGGTGCTTCAGGGGATCAGCCACGTAGTGGTGCTGGTGCTTCAGGGGATCAGCCGCGTGGTGCTGCTGCCACCACCACTGATGAAACGGGGGAACAGCCACGTGCTGCGGGGGAACAGCCACATGCTGCGGGGGAACAGCCACGTGTTGCGGGGGAACAGCCACGTGGTGGTGGTGCTTCAGGGGATCAGCCACGTGCTGCTGCCACCACCACCACTGATGTTGCGGGGGAACAGCCTCCTGTTGCGGGGGAACAGCCACGTGCTGCTGCTGCTGCTGAATAGCCTCCTGTTGCGGGGGAACGGTCACGGGCTGGTGGAGCTTCAGGGGATCAGCCACGTGGTGGTGGTGCTTCAGGGGATCAGCCACGTGGTGGTGCTGCCACCACCACTGATGTTGCGGGGGAACAGCCACGTGCTGCGGGGGAACAGCCACGTGCTGCGGGGGAACAGCCACGTGCTGCGGGGGAACAGCCACGTGCTGCTGCTGCTGCTGCCACAACCACTGATACCAAGGGGGAACAGCCATATGCTGCTGCTGCTGAACAGCCTCCTGTTGCGGGGGAACAGCAACGTGCTGCTGCTGAATAGCCTCCTGTTGCGGGGGAACGGTCACGGGCTGCTGCGGGGGAACGGCCATGGTTTGCTTCTGCATCATATGATTCCAGTTACGATATTGATGGTAGTTTGGGTTTTGATTCAAAGGATGATCCATGATTTGCTGCTGGTGGACTGTAGGCTGCTTTGGCGTATCCGTCTGTGGAGTGGCTTCTTCATGAGATTTGGTAGGTGGTGCTGTAGGATGAACATGGGCAAGTGTAGTTTCAGGACTTGACCTCATGGGGCAACAGAGTTTGACTTGGGTCCCCTTCCACTGCATTGGCAGTATATAAAATCCATTCTAGAAAAAAAAAAAGGCACCATTAGAACATGAATGCCAATCATTTCTGAAAGGCCGTAATTGAAATGACGAACTTCACTAGAATCCATTTACATCTTGCGTCATATGACAGCCGTTGTAAGGCACCATCAACACAAGACCCAAAGAGTTGTATTTCATGGAGTAGCCACATTGTGGTTTAACCTGGTTCGGCACCATGGGAGCATCACCCCCTAAATTAAGTAAAGAAACAAAATGTTTAGGCACAGATAACGTCTATAATGGACAACATGACAGTTCAGACATCGTAGGCACAATTGAACATACCCATGTCAAGCATGAAGTAAGAGGATCCAGGTCCCATGGCTTTGAGTTGCATCTGGTCCTCACCACATTTTAAGGAAGTATCCATTTGCCCCCAACCCGAATTAGCCAAAAAAAGGCCACCTTTTGTTAAGCATGCAAAAAAGTACATTAAGCCAAAAGTGTAAGGCATTTCAACATCACAATAAGGCAAAAAAGTTACCTGCATCATCTGCTTGATAAGAGCCAAGAAGCCCCGTTAATGACTCGGCACGATCCACGGTGCTGCCAAAGAGAATACTTCCCGCTAGGACACCCTCTTTTGCTGCCTCACCGCTTGCAATGCTTGGCTCAACCTTCTTCACTATAGCCAAAGCATAACAGTGTGGACATGGGCATAAATAACTCAACAAAATGAGAGCTGCGAACAACTTCCAACTAGTTTCTCTGCTAACGTCGAAAGCCATGCTTAATCCCAAAAAGTCAAGGACGATGACCCTCAGCTCAACCGCTCTGAAGAAAGTACAGAATCACCCGTATTATGGGAGGAATTCCATAGTAGTCAGCCAATCACAGAGCCTGCAAATTATAAAGCCACAGGTGTATTCACTTAAAAAATTTAGATAGGTAGCAACATTGTTAAATGTTCCTGTTATTTGAAGACCTGAACTAAGGTTCCCGGTGTCAAATAAAATACTCAGAGGCCCCGTTTACACGAAGCGAAAACGCAGATATTTCCACACGGTTTGGCCTCTCATTTACACGAAAACGCTGTTTTTGTCACAGAAAACCATCATTTCTAAAAGCTCCGGCCAAAGTGGAGATTTCTGAAAACGCTGGTTATGTGTTGTCGTGTCAACGGGGGAAACAGGGTTTTTGGTTCTGAAGCGTCACATTATGCGCCAGGAAATGCTTAACTTCATATGAGCGCCCTATGTTTAGTTTGTGTGTTACAGGAAGACGCTCGTGTTATTCGTCGATTCTGAGGATTCTGATTGGCTTGCATGGCTTTAATTGCGCCCAACGGCGCAATTATTTATCTATTATAAATATTTATCTATTTATGCGTTTTGATGTAAACGACAACTTTTTTGAAAACGATGTTGTGTACAATGTTATTTTTGAAAACGGAGGGGGGGAAATATTATTTTCTATGAATACCCTGCTACGTATAAACGTGGCCTCAATCTAACATGTAGACAGTCTAATTTTCCCAATAATTAAAAATACTTAAGTCACAAATTTGTGTTTAGAGGTTTAACAGCAAAGCTTTTATTTATTTAATGTATATGGAACCCTTAAAACAAAAGGGCAATTCAGAGGGCTTTACATAGGCAGTACAATACAAAAAGGTCCTTTATAGCCATGAGTATCGGCCTGCTGGTTTCTTCTGAAGCTACTCAGTGCTAACCCTATTATATGAACCGTGCGGATGCTTATGAGCAGATCTCTTAAGTAGCCAGTTTATCCATATGCAACAAAGCTTGTTGAATAGTCAAATAAAGTGAACATTTGAGTGCTTGCAGTCATTTTATTGATCGACTCATTTAAAAGCATTAGCCTGGAAAAGCAGGAAAGGATAACGTGAAGGGCAGATGGACCATTCTGTTGATGAAAGTATGGAATTGGAATATAGGGGTATAGCCCTGAAATGCATAATATTGGGGATACTCCTGAAACTCTAACATTGGACAATACTTCATTGCTGGTGCAGGCATTGCTGTAAGGGGCGTTGTAGTCGTGGGCGTGTCTTCTCACAGGCACCGCTGTATGCAACGGTGTAGTAGGCTGATCTGCTAGGGGTTCCTATAAGGTGGAGGATAGACTACTGGTTGCCCATTGGGATTATTGTTGAAGGGAGGCATCAAAAAGAAAGTAAAGAAATGTAAATTCTTATAAATGGATGACTTAAAACGTAATTTATGAATAAGGCTTTACTTTGATCAGGGCCGTCCAGGAGGTTGCCCTTGCTTAATGTAGAAGGATAACCAATCGGCGGCATCCCAATAGTTGGATGCAGCATAGGGATATACTCCCGGGGAGTATCCAGACCATGTTCTTGGGGAATCGACTGGACGTCGGTAAACGAGAGACGCTGCAAAAGGAAGGTCTTTGTAATTGACAAACGCATCAGCTGGCTTCAGGGGATCAGCCACGTGCTGGTGGTGGTGCTTCAGGGGATCAGCCACGTGCTGGTGGTGGTGCTTCAGGGGATCAGCCACGTGCTGGTGGTGGTGCTTCAGGGGATCAGCCACGTGGTGGTAGTGCTTCAGGGGATCACCCACGTGGTGGTGGTGCTTCAGGGGATCACCCACGTGGTGGTGGTGCTTCAGGGGATCACCCACGTGGTGGTGGTGCTTCAGGGGATCAGCCACGTGGTGGTGGTGTTTCAGGGGATCAGCCACGTGGTGGTGGTGCTGCTTCAGGGGATCAGCCACGTGATGGTGCTCTTGCATCAGGGGATCCGCCACGTGGTGGTTCTGCTGCATCAGGGGATCCGCAACATGGTGGTTCTGCTGCATCATGGGATCCGCCACGTGGTGGTTCTGCTGCATCAGGGGATCCGCCACGTGGTGGTGGTGGTGCCGGGGGATCCGCCATGTGGTGGTGGTGCTGCTTCGGGGGATCCGCCACGTGGTGGTGGTGCGGGGGAACCGCCACGTGCTGCTGCTGCCACCACCACTGATGTTGCGGGGGAACAGCCACGTGCTGGTGGTGCTTCAGGGGATCAGCCACGTGCTGGTGGTGCTTCAGGGGATCAGCCACGTGCTGGTGGTGCTTCAGGGGATCAGCCACGTGCTGGTGGTGCTTCAGGGGATCAGCCACGTGCTGGTGGTGCTTCAGGGGATCAGCCACGTAGTGGTGGTGGTGCTTCAGGGGATCAGCCACGTGGTGGTGGTGGTGCTTCAGGGGATCAGCCACGTGGTGGTGCTTCGGGGGATCCGCCACGTGGTGGTGCTTCGGGGGATCCGCCACGTGGTGGTGCTTCGGGGGATCCGCCACGTGGTGGTGCTGCGGGGGATCCGCCACGTGGTGGTGCTGCGGGGGAACCGCCACGTACTGCTGCTGCCACCACCACTGATGAAACGGTGGAACAGCCACGTGCTGCGGGGGAACAGCCACGTGTTGCGGGGGAACAGCCACGTGTTGCGGGGGAACAGCCACGTGCTGCGGGGGAACAGCCACGTGCTGCGGGGGAACAGCCTCCTGTTGCGGGGGAACAGCCACGTGCTGCGGGGGGGCAGCCACGTGCTGCCACAACCACTGATACCAAGGGGGAACAGCCATATGCTGCTGCTGCTGAACAGCCTCCTGTTGCGGGGGAACAGCAACGTGCTGCTGCGGGGGAACAACCTCCTGTTGCGGGGGAACAGCAACGTGCTGCTGCGGGGGAACAGCCACGTGCTGCTGCTGCTGAATAGCCTCCTGCTGCGAGGGAACGGTCACGTGCTGCTGCGGGGGAAAGGCCATGGTTTGCTTCTGCATCATATGAATCCAGTTACGATATTGATGGTAGTTTGGGTTTTGATTCAAAGGATGATCCATGATTTGCTGCTGGTGGACTGTAGGCTGCTTTGACGTATCCGTCTGTGGAGTGGCTTCTTCATGAGATTTGGTAGGTGGTGCTGTAGGATGAACATGGGCAAGTGTAGTTTCAGGACTTGACCTAATGGGGCAACAGAGTTTGACTTGGGTCCCCTTCCACTGCATTGGCAGTATATAAAATCCATTCTAGAAAAAAAAAAAAAAGGCACCATTAGAACATGAATGCCAATCATTATAACCTAATTGAAATGACGAACTTCACTAGAATCCATTTACATCTTGCGTCATATGACAGCCGTTGTAAGGAACCATCAACACAAGACCCAAAGAGTTGTATTTCATGGAGTAGCCACATTGTGGTTTAACCTGGTTCGGCACCATGGGAGCATCACCCCCTAAATTAAGTAAAGAAACAAAATGTTTAGGCACAGATAACTTCTATAATGGACAACATGACAGTTCAGACATCGTAGGCACAATTGAACATACCCATGTCAAGCATGAAGTAAGAGGATCCAGGTCCCATGGCTTTGAGTTGCATCTGGTCCTCACCACATTTTAAGGAAGTATCCATTTGCCCCCAACCCGAATTAGCCAAAAAAAGGCCAGCTGTTCCTTTTGTTAAGCATGCAAAAAAGTACATTAAGCCAAAAGTGTAAGGCATTTCAACATCACAATAAGGTGAAAAAGTTACCTGCATCATCTGCTTGATAAGAGCCAAGAAGCCCCGTTAATGACTCGGCACGATCCACGGTGCTGCCAAAGAGAATACTTCCCGCTAGGACACCCTCTTTTGCTGCCTCGCCGCTTGCAATGCTTGGCTCAACCTTCTTCACTATAGCCAAAGCATAACAGTGTGGACATGGGCATAAATAACTCAACAAAATGAGAGCTGCGAACAACTTCCAACTAGTTTCTCTGCTCACGTCGAAAGCCATGCTTAATCCCAAAAAGTCAAGGACGATGACCCTCAGCTCAACGGCTCCGAAGAAAGTACAGAATCACCCGTATTATGGGAGGAATTCCATAGTAGTCAGCCGATCACAGAGCCTGCAAATTATAAAGCCACAGGTGTATTCACTTAAAAAATGTAGATAGGTAGCAACATTGTTAAATGTTCCTGTTATTTGAAGACCTGAACTAAGGTTCCCGGTGTCAAATTAAATACTCAGGCCCCGTTTACACGAAGCGAAAACGCAGATATTTCCACACGGTTTGGCCTCTCATTTACACGAAAACGCTGTTTTTGTCACAGAAAACCATCATTTCTAAAAGCTCCGGCCAAAGTGGAGATTTCTGAAAACGCTGGTTATGTGTTGTCGTGTCAACGGGGGAAACAGGGTTTTTTGGTTCTGAAGCGTCACATTATGCGCCAGGAAATGCTTAACTTCTTATGAGCGCCCTATGTTTACAGTTTGTTTGTTACAGGAACACGCTCGTGTTATTCGTTGTTGATTCTGAGGATTCTGATTGGCTTGCATGGCTTTAATTGCGCTCAACGGCGTATTTATGCGTTTTGATGTAAACGACAACTTTTTTGAAAACGATGTTGTGTACAATGTTATTTTTGAAAACGGAGGGGGGGAAATATTCGTTTCTATAAATACCCTGCTACGTATAAACGTGGCCTCAATCTAACATGTAGACAGTCTAATTTTCCCAATAATTAAAAATACTTTTAAGTCACAAATTTGTGTTTAGAGGTTTAACAGCAAAGCTTTTATTTATTTAATGTCTATGGAACCCTTAAAACAAAAGGGCAATTCAGAGGGCTTTACATAGGCAGTACAATACAAAAAGGTCCTTTATAGCCATGAGTATCGGCCTGCTGGTTTCTTCTGAAGCTACTCAGTGCTAACCCTAAAATGGGAGTGCTGGGGCTGTTAGAACTGTTTGAGAGCCAAATGGAGTGCTCATCTGTGGGCATCCGTGGCCTACGGGTTAAGGAGTTGGACTGGTTAAGGAGTTGGACCGGTTAAGGAGAACATGCCATCAAATCCTGATAAATATGATTTCATAAAAATGTGTCTCATCCTTTCCATCAAGATTATATGAACCGTGCGGATGCTTATGAGCAGATCTCTTAAGTAGCCAGTTTATCCATATACAACAAAGCTTGTTGAATAGTCAAATAAAGTGAACATTTGAGTGCTTGCATTCATTTTATTGATCGACTCATTTAAAAGCATTAGCCTGGAAAAGCAGGAAAGGATAACGTGAAGGGCAGATGGACCATTCTGTTGATGAAAGTATGGAATTGGAATATAGGGGTATAGCCCTGAGCTGCATAATATTGGGGATACTCCTGAAACTAACATTGGACAATACTTCATAGCTGGTGCAGGCATTGCTGTAAGGGGCGTTGTAGTCGTGGGCGTGTCTTCTCACAGGCACCGCTGTATGCAACGGTGTAGTAGGCTGATCTGCTAGGGGTTCCTATAAGGTGGAGGATAGACTACTGGTTGCCCATTGGGATTATTGTTGAAGGGAGGCATCAAAAAGAAAGTAAAGAAATGTAAATTCTTAAAAATGGATGACTTAAAACGTAATGTATGAATAAGGCTTTACTTTGATCAGGGCCGTCCAGGAGGTTGCCCTTGCTTAATGTAGAAGGATAACCAATCGGCGGCATCCCAATAGTTGGATGCAGCATAGGGATATACTCCCGGGGAGTATCCAGACCATGTTCTTGGGGAATCGACTGGACGTCGGTAAACGAGAGATGCTGCAAAAGGAAGGTCTTTGTAATTGACAAACGCATCAGCTGACATCAGGGGATCCGCCACGTGCTGGCGGTGCCGGGGGATCCGCCGCGTGCTGGCGCTTCGGGGGATCTGCCGCGTGCTGGCGCTTCGGGGGATCCGCCGCGTGGTGCTGCTTCGGGGGATCCGCCGCGTGGTGCTGCTTCGGGGGATCCGCCGCGTGGTGGTGGCGCTTCGGGGGATCAGCCACGTGGTGGTGGTGGCGCTTCGTGGGATCCTCCACGTGGTGGTGGTGGCGCTTCGTGGGATACGCCGCGTGCTGGCGCTTCGGGGGATCCGCCGCGTGCTGGCGCTTCGGGGGAACCGCCGCGTGCTGGCGCTTCGAGGAATCCGCCGCGTGCTTGCGCTTCGAGGAATCCACCGCGTGCTTGCGCTTCGGGGGATCCGCCGCGTGCTGGCGCTTCGGGGGATCCGCCACGTGGTGGTGGTGCTTCGGGGGATCAGCCACGTGGTGGTGGTGGCGCTTCGGGGGATCCTCCACGTGGTGGTGGTGGCGCTTCGGGGGATCCTCCACGTGGTGGCGCTTCGGGGGATCCTCCACGTGGTGGTGGTGGCGCTTCGGGGGATCCGCCACGTGCTGGCGGTGGCGCTTCGGGGGATCCGCCGCGTGGTGGCGCTTCGGGGGATCCTCCGCGTGGTGGCGCTTCGGGGGATCCGCCACGTGGTGGTGCTTCGGGGGATCCGCCACGTGGTGGTGCTTCGGGGGATCCGCCACGTGGTGGCGCTTCGGGGGATCCTCCACGTGGTGGTGGTGGCGCTTCGGGGGATCCTCCACGTGGTGGTGGTGGCGCTTCGGGGGATCCTCCACGTGGTGGTGGTGGCGCTTCGGGGGATCCTCCACGTGGTGGTGGTGGCGCTTCGGGGGATCCTCCACGTGGTGGTGGTGGCGCTTCGGGGGATCCTCCACGTGGTGGTGGTGGCGCTTCGGGGGATCCTCCACGTGGTGGTGCTTCGGGGGATCCTCCACGTGGTGGTGCTTCGGGGGATCCTCCACGTGGTGGTGCTTCGGGGGATCCTCCACGTGGTGGTGCTTCGGGGGATCCTCCACGTGGTGGTGCTTCGGGGGATCCTCCACGTGGTGGTGCTTCGGGGGATCCTCCACGTGGTGGTGCTTCGGGGGATCCGCCGCGTGGTGGTGCTTCGGGGGATCCGCCGCGTGGTGGTACCGCTTCGGGGGATCCGCCGCGTGGTGGTAACGCTTCGGGGGATCCGCCGCGTGGTGGTAACGCTTCGGGGGATCCACCGCGTGGTGGTGCTGCTTCGGGGGATCCACCGCGTGGTGGTGCTGCTTCGGGGGATCCGCCGCGTGGTGGTGGTGCTTCAGGGGATCAGCCACGTAGTGGTGGTGGTGCTTCAGGGGATCCGCCACGTGGTGGTGCTTCAGGGGATCCGCCACGTGGTGGTGCTTCAGGGGATCCGCCACGTGGTGGTGCTTCAGGGGATCCGCCACGTGGTGGTGCTTCAGGGGATCCGCCACGTGGTGGTGGTGCGGGGGAACCGCCACGTACTGCTGCTGCCACCACCACTGATGAAACGGTGGAACAGCCACATGTTGCGGGGGAACAGCCACGTGTTGCGGGGGAACAGCCACGTGTTGCGGGGGAACAGCCACGTGTTGCGGGGGAACAGCCACGTGCTGCGGGGGAACAGCCACGTGCTGCGGGGGAACAGCCACGTGCTGCGGGGGAACAGCCACGTGCTGCTGCTGCCACCACCACCACTGATGTTGCGGGGGAACAGCCACGTGCCGCGGGGGGGCAGCCACGTGCTGCTGCTGCCACCACCACTGCTGCTGCGGGGGAACAGCCACGTGCTGCTGCGGGGGAACAGCCACGTGCTGCGGGGGAACAGCCTCCTGTTGCGGGGGAACAGCCTCCTGTTGCGGGGGAACAGCCACGTGCTGCGGGGGGGCAGCCACGTGCTGCGGGGGGGCAGCCACGTGCTGCTGCCACAACCACTGATACCAAGGGGGAACAGCCATATGCTGCTGCTGCTGAACAGCCTCCTGTTGCGGGGGAACAGCAACGTGCTGCTGCGGGGGAACAGCCTCCTGTTGCGGGGGAACAGCAACGTGCTGCTGCGGGGGAACAGCCACGTGCTGCTGCTGCTGCTGCTGCTGAATAGCCTCCTGCTGCGAGGGAACGGTCACGTGCTGCTGCGGGGGAAAGGCCATGGTTTGCTTCTGCATCATATGAATCCAGTTATGATATTGATGGTAGTTTGGGTTTTGATTCAAAGGATGATCCATGATTTGCTGCTGGTGGACTGTAGGCTGCTTTGACGTATCCGTCTGTGGAGTGGCTTCTTCATGAGATTTGGTAGGTGGTGCTGTAGGATGAACATGGGCAAGTGTAGTTTCAGGACTTGACCTAATGGGGCAACAGAGTTTGACTTGGGTCCCCTTCCACTGCATTGGCAGTATATAAAATCCATTCTAGAAAAAAAAAAAAAAGGCACCATTAGAACATGAATGCCAATCATTATAACCTAATTGAAATGACGAACTTCACTAGAATCCATTTACATCTTGCGTCATATGACAGCCGTTGTAAGGAACCATCAACACAAGACCCAAAGAGTTGTATTTCATGGAGTAGCCACATTGTGGTTTAACCTGGTTCGGCACCATGGGAGCATCACCCCCTAAATTAAGTAAAGAAACAAAATGTTCAGGCACAGATAACTTCTATAATGGACAACATGACAGTTCAGACATCGTAGGCACAATTGAACATACCCATGTCAAGCATGAAGTAAGAGGATCCAGGTCCCATGGCTTTGAGTTGCATCTGGTCCTCACCACATTTTAAGGAAGTATCCATTTGCCCCCAACCCGAATTAGCCAAAAAAAGGCCAGCTGTTCCTTTTGTTAAGCATGCAAAAAAGTACATTAAGCCAAAAGTGTAAGGCATTTCAACATCACAATAAGGCGAAAAAGTTACCTGCATCATCTGCTTGATAAGAGCCAAGAAGCCCCGTTAATGACTCGGCACGATCCACGGTGCTGCCAAAGAGAATACTTCCCGCTAGGACACCCTCTTTTGATGCCTCACCGCTTGCAATGCTTGGCTCAACCTTCTTCACTATAGCCAAAGCATAACAGTGTGGACATGGGCATAAATAACTCAACAAAATGAGAGCTGCGAACAACTTCCAACTAGTTTCTCTGCTAACGTTGAAAGCCATGCTTAATCCCACAAAGTCAAGGACGATGACCCTCAGCTCAACGGCTCTGAAGAAAGTACAGAATCACCCGTATTATGGGAGGAATTCCATAGTAGTCAGCCAATCACAGAGCCTGCAAATTATAAAGCCACAGGTGTATTCACTTAAAAAATTTAGATAGGTAGCAACATTGTTAAATGTTCCTGTTATTTGAAGACCTGAACTAATGTTCCCGGTGTCAAATAACATACTCAATCTAACATGATGTAGACAGTCTAATTTTCCCAATAATTAAAAATACTTTTAAGTCGCAAATTTGTGTTTAGAGGTTTAACAGCAAAGCTTTTATTTATTTAATGTATATGGAACCCTTAAAACAAAAGGGCAATTCAGAGGGCTTTACATAGGCAGTACAATACAAAAACGTCCTTTATAGCCATGAGTATCGGCCTGCTGGTTTCTTCTGAAGCTACTCAGTGCTAACCCTAAAATGGGCGTGCTGGGGCTGTTAGAACTGTTTGAGAGCCAATAGGAGTGCTCATCTGTGGGCATCCGTGGCCTATTGGTTAAGGAGTTGGACCGGTTAAGGAGTTGGACCGGTTAAGGAGAACATGCCATCAAATCCTGATAAATATGATTTCATAAAAATGTGTCTCCTCCTTTCCATCAAGATTATATGAACCGTGCGGATGCTTATGAGCAGATCTCTTAAGTAGCCAGTTTATCCATATGCAACAAAGCTTGTTGAATAGTCAAATAAAGTGAACATTTGAGTGCTTGCAGTCATTTTATTGATCGACTCATTTAAAAGCATTAGCCTGGAAAAGCAGGAAAGGATAACGTGAAGGGCAGATGGACCATTCTGTTGATGAAAGTATGGAATTGGAATATAGGGGTATAGCCCTGAAATGCATAATATTGGGGATACTCCTGAAACTCTAACATTGGACAATACTTCATTGCTGGTGCAGGCATTGCTGTAAGGGGCGTTGTAGTCGTGGGCGTGTCTTCTCACAGGCACCGCTGTATGCAACGGTGTAGTAGGCTGATCTGCTAGGGGTTCCTATAAGGTGGAGGATAGACTACTGGTTGCCCATTGGGATTATTGTTGAAGGGAGGCATCAAAAAGAAAGTAAAGAAATGTAAATTCTTAAAAATGGATGACTTAAAACGTAATTTATGAATAAGGCTTTACTTTGATCAGGGCCGTCCAGGAGGTTGCCCTTGCTTAATGTAGAAGGATAACCAATCGGCGGCATCCCAATAGTTGGATGCAGCATAGGGATATACTCCCGGGGAGTATCCAGACCATGTTCTTGGGGAATCGACTGGACGTCGGTAAACGAGAGACGCTGCAAAAGGAAGGTCTTTGT
Source organism: Gadus macrocephalus (assembly GCF_031168955.1). Classification (NCBI taxonomy): domain Eukaryota; kingdom Metazoa; phylum Chordata; class Actinopteri; order Gadiformes; family Gadidae; genus Gadus; species Gadus macrocephalus. The sequence goes on from NC_082389.1 coordinate 7,224,230, forward strand.
AATTGACAAACGCATCAGCTGGCTTCAGGGGATCAGCCACGTGCTGGTGGTGGTGCTTCAGGGGATCAGCCACGTGCTGGTGGTGGTGCTTCAGGGGATCAGCCACGTGCTGGTGGTGGTGCTTCAGGGGATCAGCCACGTGGTGGTAGTGCTTCAGGGGATCACCCACGTGGTGGTGGTGCTTCAGGGGATCACCCACGTGGTGGTGGTGCTTCAGGGGATCACCCACGTGGTGGTGGTGCTTCAGGGGATCAGCCACGTGGTGGTGGTGTTTCAGGGGATCAGCCACGTGGTGGTGGTGCTGCTTCAGGGGATCAGCCACGTGATGGTGCTCTTGCATCAGGGGATCCGCCACGTGGTGGTTCTGCTGCATCAGGGGATCCGCAACATGGTGGTTCTGCTGCATCATGGGATCCGCCACGTGGTGGTTCTGCTGCATCAGGGGATCCGCCACGTGGTGGTGGTGGTGCCGGGGGATCCGCCATGTGGTGGTGGTGCTGCTTCGGGGGATCCGCCACGTGGTGGTGGTGCGGGGGAACAGCCACGTGCTGGTGGTGCTTCAGGGGATCAGCCACGTGCTGGTGGTGCTTCAGGGGATCAGCCACGTGCTGGTGGTGCTTCAGGGGATCAGCCACGTGCTGGTGGTGCTTCAGGGGATCAGCCACGTGCTGGTGGTGCTTCAGGGGATCAGCCACGTGCTGGTGGTGCTTCAGGGGATCAGCCACGTAGTGGTGGTGGTGCTTCAAGGGATCAGCCACGTAGTGGTGGTGGTGCTTCAGGGGATCAGCCACGTGGTGGTGCTTCGGGGGATCCGCCACGTGGTGGTGCTTCGGGGGATCCGCCACGTGGTGGTGCTTCGGGGGATCCGCCACGTGGTGGTGCTGCGGGGGATCCGCCACGTGGTGGTGCTGCGGGGGAACCGCCACGTACTGCTGCTGCCACCACCACTGATGAAACGGTGGAACAGCCACGTGCTGCGGGGGAACAGCCACGTGTTGCGGGGGAACAGCCACGTGTTGCGGGGGAACAGCCACGTGCTGCGGGGGAACAGCCACGTGCTGCGGGGGAACAGCCTCCTGTTGCGGGGGAACAGCCACGTGCTGCGGGGGGGCAGCCACGTGCTGCCACAACCACTGATACCAAGGGGGAACAGCCATATGCTGCTGCTGCTGAACAGCCTCCTGTTGCGGGGGAACAGCAACGTGCTGCTGCGGGGGAACAACCTCCTGTTGCGGGGGAACAGCAACGTGCTGCTGCGGGGGAACAGCCACGTGCTGCTGCTGCTGCTGCTGCTGAATAGCCTCCTGCTGCGAGGGAACGGTCACGTGCTGCTGCGGGGGAAAGGCCATGGTTTGCTTCTGCATCATATGAATCCAGTTACGATATTGATGGTAGTTTGGGTTTTGATTCAAAGGATGATCCATGATTTGCTGCTGGTGGACTGTAGGCTGCTTTGACGTATCCGTCTGTGGAGTGGCTTCTTCATGAGATTTGGTAGGTGGTGCTGTAGGATGAACATGGGCAAGTGTAGTTTCAGGACTTGACCTAATGGGGCAACAGAGTTTGACTTGGGTCCCCTTCCACTGCATTGGCAGTATATAAAATCCATTCTAGAAAAAAAAAAAAAAGGCACCATTAGAACATGAATGCCAATCATTATAACCTAATTGAAATGACGAACTTCACTAGAATCCATTTACATCTTGCGTCATATGACAGCCGTTGTAAGGAACCATCAACACAAGACCCAAAGAGTTGTATTTCATGGAGTAGCCACATTGTGGTTTAACCTGGTTCGGCACCATGGGAGCATCACCCCCTAAATTAAGTAAAGAAACAAAATGTTTAGGCACAGATAACTTCTATAATGGACAACATGACAGTTCAGACATCGTAGGCACAATTGAACATACCCATGTCAAGCATGAAGTAAGAGGATCCAGGTCCCATGGCTTTGAGTTGCATCTGGTCCTCACCACATTTTAAGGAAGTATCCATTTGCCCCCAACCCGAATTAGCCAAAAAAAGGCCAGCTGTTCCTTTTGTTAAGCATGCAAAAAAGTACATTAAGCCAAAAGTGTAAGGCATTTCAACATCACAATAAGGTGAAAAAGTTACCTGCATCATCTGCTTGATAAGAGCCAAGAAGCCCCGTTAATGACTCGGCACGATCCACGGTGCTGCCAAAGAGAATACTTCCCGCTAGGACACCCTCTTTTGCTGCCTCGCCGCTTGCAATGCTTGGCTCAACCTTCTTCACTATAGCCAAAGCATAACAGTGTGGACATGGGCATAAATAACTCAACAAAATGAGAGCTGCGAACAACTTCCAACTAGTTTCTCTGCTCACGTCGAAAGCCATGCTTAATCCCAAAAAGTCAAGGACGATGACCCTCAGCTCAACGGCTCCGAAGAAAGTACAGAATCACCCGTATTATGGGAGGAATTCCATAGTAGTCAGCCGATCACAGAGCCTGCAAATTATAAAGCCACAGGTGTATTCACTTAAAAAATGTAGATAGGTAGCAACATTGTTAAATGTTCCTGTTATTTGAAGACCTGAACTAAGGTTCCCGGTGTCAAATTAAATACTCAGGCCCCGTTTACACGAAGCGAAAACGCAGATATTTCCACACGGTTTGGCCTCTCATTTACACGAAAACGCTGTTTTTGTCACAGAAAACCATCATTTCTAAAAGCTCCGGCCAAAGTGGAGATTTCTGAAAACGCTGGTTATGTGTTGTCGTGTCAACGGGGGAAACAGGGTTTTTTGGTTCTGAAGCGTCACATTATGCGCCAGGAAATGCTTAACTTCTTATGAGCGCCCTATGTTTACAGTTTGTTTGTTACAGGAACACGCTCGTGTTATTCGTTGTTGATTCTGAGGATTCTGATTGGCTTGCATGGCTTTAATTGCGCTCAACGGCGTATTTATGCGTTTTGATGTAAACGACAACTTTTTTGAAAACGATGTTGTGTACAATGTTATTTTTGAAAACGGAGGGGGGGAAATATTCGTTTCTATAAATACCCTGCTACGTATAAACGTGGCCTCAATCTAACATGTAGACAGTCTAATTTTCCCAATAATTAAAAATACTTTTAAGTCACAAATTTGTGTTTAGAGGTTTAACAGCAAAGCTTTTATTTATTTAATGTCTATGGAACCCTTAAAACAAAAGGGCAATTCAGAGGGCTTTACATAGGCAGTACAATACAAAAAGGTCCTTTATAGCCATGAGTATCGGCCTGCTGGTTTCTTCTGAAGCTACTCAGTGCTAACCCTAAAATGGGCGTGCTGGGGCTGTTAGAACTGTTTGAGAGCCAATTGGAGTGCTCATCTGTGGGCATCCGTGGCCTACGGGTTAAGGAGTTGGACCGGTTAAGGAGAACATGCCATCAAATCCTGATAAATATGATTTCATAAAAATGTGTCTCATCCTTTCCATCAAGATTATATGAACCGTGCGGATGCTTATGAGCAGATCTCTTAAGTAGCCAGTTTATCCATATACAACAAAGCTTGTTGAATAGTCAAATAAAGTGAACATTTGAGTGCTTGCATTCATTTTATTGATCGACTCATTTAAAAGCATTAGCCTGGAAAAGCAGGAAAGGATAACGTGAAGGGCAGATGGACCATTCTGTTGATGAAAGTATGGAATTGGAATATAGGGGTATAGCCCTGAGCTGCATAATATTGGGGATACTCCTGAAACTAACATTGGACAATACTTCATAGCTGGTGCAGGCATTGCTGTAAGGGGCGTTGTAGTCGTGGGCGTGTCTTCTCACAGGCACCGCTGTATGCAACGGTGTAGTAGGCTGATCTGCTAGGGGTTCCTATAAGGTGGAGGATAGACTACTGGTTGCCCATTGGGATTATTGTTGAAGGGAGGCATCAAAAAGAAAGTAAAGAAATGTAAATTCTTAAAAATGGATGACTTAAAACGTAATGTATGAATAAGGCTTTACTTTGATCAGGGCCGTCCAGGAGGTTGCCCTTGCTTAATGTAGAAGGATAACCAATCGGCGGCATCCCAATAGTTGGATGCAGCATAGGGATATACTCCCGGGGAGTATCCAGACCATGTTCTTGGGGAATCGACTGGACGTCGGTAAACGAGAGATGCTGCAAAAGGAAGGTCTTTGTAATTGACAAACGCATCAGCTGACATCAGGGGATCCGCCACGTGCTGGCGGTGCCGGGGGATCCGCCGCGTGCTGGCGCTTCGGGGGATCTGCCGCGTGCTGGCGCTTCGGGGGATCCGCCGCGTGGTGCTGCTTCGGGGGATCCGCCGCGTGGTGCTGCTTCGGGGGATCCGCCGCGTGCTGGCGCTTCGGGGGATCCGCCGCGTGGTGGTGGTGCTTCAGGGGATCCGCCACGTGGTGGTGGCGCTTCGGGGGATCAGCCACGTGGTGGTGGTGGCGCTTCGTGGGATCCTCCACGTGGTGGTGGTGGCGCTTCGTGGGATACGCCGCGTGCTGGCGCTTCGGGGGATCCGCCGCGTGCTGGCGCTTCGGGGGAACCGCCGCGTGCTGGCGCTTCGAGGAATCCGCCGCATGCTTGCGCTTCGAGGAATCCACCGCGTGCTTGCGCTTCGGGGGATCCGCCGCGTGCTGGCGCTTCGGGGGATCCGCCGCGTGGTGGTGGTGCTTCGGGGGATCAGCCACGTGGTGGTGGTGGCGCTTCGGGGGATCAGCCACGTGGTGGTGGTGGCGCTTCGGGGGATCCTCCACGTGGTGGTGGTGGCGCTTCGGGGGATCCTCCACGTGGTAGTGGTGGCGCTTCGGGGGATCCTCCACGTGGTGGCGCTTCGGGGGATCCGTCACGTGGTGGCGGTGGCGCTTCGGGGGATCCGTCACGTGCTGGCGGTGGCGCTTCGGGGGATCCTCCGCGTGGTGGCGCTTCGGGGGATCCGCCACGTGGTGGCGCTTCGGGGGATCCGCCACGTGGTGGTGCTTCGGGGGATCCGCCATGTGGTGGTGGTGGCGCTTCGGGGGATCCTCCACGTGGTGGTGGTGGCGCTTCGGGGGATCCTCCACGTGGTGGTGGTGGCGCTTCGGGGGATCCTCCACGTGGTGGTGGTGGCGCTTCGGGGGATCCTCCACGTGGTGGCGCTTTGGGGGATCCTCCACGTGGTGGCGCTTTGGGGGATCCTCCACGTGGTGGCGCTTTGGGGGATCCTCCACGTGGTGGCGCTTTGGGGGATCCTCCACGTGGTGGTGCTTCGGGGGATCCTCCACGTGGTGGTGCTTCGGGGGATCCTCCACGTGGTGGTGCTTCGGGGGATCCTCCACGTGGTGGTGCTTCGGGGGATCCTCCACGTGGTGGTGCTTCGGGGGATCCGCCGCGTGGTGGTACCGCTTCGGGGGATCCGCCGCGTGGTGGTGCCGCTTCGGGGGATCCACCGCGTGGTGGTGCTGCTTCGGGGGATCCACCGCGTGGTGGTGCTTCGGGGGATCCGCCGCGTGGTGGTACCGCTTCAGGGGATCCGCCGCGTGGTGGTACCGCTTCGGGGGATCCGCCGCGTGGTGGTGCCGCTTCGGGGGATCCACCGCGTGGTGGTGCCGCTTCGGGGGATCCACCGCGTGGTGGTGCTGCTTCGGGGGATCCACCGCGTGGTGGTGCTGCTTCGGGGGATCCGCCGCGTGGTGGTGGTGCTTCAGGGGATCAGCCACGTAGTGGTGGTGGTGCTTCAGGGGATCCGCCACGTGGTGGTGCTTCAGGGGATCCGCCACGTGGTGGTGCTTCAGGGGATCCGCCACGTGGTGGTGCTTCAGGGGATCCGCCACGTGGTGGTGCTTCAGGGGATCCGCCACGTGGTGGTGCTTCAGGGGATCCGCCACGTGGTGGTGCTTCAGGGGATCCGCCACGTGGTGGTGGTGCGGGGGAACCGCCACGTACTGCTGCTGCCACCACCACTGATGAAACGGTGGAACAGCCACATGTTGCGGGGGAACAGCCACGTGTTGCGGGGGAACAGCCACGTGTTGCGGGGGAACAGCCACGTGCTGCGGGGGAACAGCCACGTGCTGCGGGGGGGCAGCCACGTGCTGCGGGGGGGCAGCCACGTGCTGCTGCTGCCACCACCACCACTGATGTTGCGGGGGAACAGCCACGTGCTGCGGGGGGGCAGCCACGTGCTGCTGCTGCCACCACCACTGCTGCTGCGGGGGAACAGCCACGTGCTGCTGCGGGGGAACAGCCACGTGCTGCGGGGGAACAGCCTCCTGTTGCGGGGGAACAGCCTCCTGTTGCGGGGGAACAGCCACGTGCTGCGGGGGGGCAGCCACGTGCTGCGGGGGGGCAGCCACGTGCTGCTGCCACAACCACTGATACCAAGGGGGAACAGCCATATGCTGCTGCTGCTGAACAGCCTCCTGTTGCGGGGGAACAGCAACGTGCTGCTGCGGGGGAACAGCCTCCTGTTGCGGGGGAACAGCAACGTGCTGCTGCGGGGGAACAGCCACGTGCTGCTGCTGCTGCTGCTGAATAGCCTCCTGCTGCGAGGGAACGGTCACGTGCTGCTGCGGGGGAAAGGCCATGGTTTGCTTCTGCATCATATGAATCCAGTTATGATATTGATGGTAGTTTGGGTTTTGATTCAAAGGATGATCCATGATTTGCTGCTGGTGGACTGTAGGCTGCTTTGACGTATCCGTCTGTGGAGTGGCTTCTTCATGAGATTTGGTAGGTGGTGCTGTAGGATGAACATGGGCAAGTGTAGTTTCAGGACTTGACCTAATGGGGCAACAGAGTTTGACTTGGGTCCCCTTCCACTGCATTGGCAGTATATAAAATCCATTCTAGAAAAAAAAAAAAAAGGCACCATTAGAACATGAATGCCAATCATTATAACCTAATTGAAATGACGAACTTCACTAGAATCCATTTACATCTTGCGTCATATGACAGCCGTTGTAAGGAACCATCAACACAAGACCCAAAGAGTTGTATTTCATGGAGTAGCCACATTGTGGTTTAACCTGGTTCGGCACCATGGGAGCATCACCCCCTAAATTAAGTAAAGAAACAAAATGTTTAGGCACAGATAACTTCTATAATGGACAACATGACAGTTCAGACATCGTAGGCACAATTGAACATACCCATGTCAAGCATGAAGTAAGAGGATCCAGGTCCCATGGCTTTGAGTTGCATCTGGTCCTCACCACATTTTAAGGAAGTATCCATTTGCCCCCAACCCGAATTAGCCAAAAAAAGGCCAGCTGTTCCTTTTGTTAAGCATGCAAAAAAGTACATTAAGCCAAAAGTGTAAGGCATTTCAACATCACAATAAGGTGAAAAAGTTACCTGCATCATCTGCTTGATAAGAGCCAAGAAGCCCCGTTAATGACTCGGCACGATCCACGGTGCTGCCAAAGAGAATACTTCCCGCTAGGACACCCTCTTTTGCTGCCTCGCCGCTTGCAATGCTTGGCTCAACCTTCTTCACTATAGCCAAAGCATAACAGTGTGGACATGGGCATAAATAACTCAACAAAATGAGAGCTGCGAACAACTTCCAACTAGTTTCTCTGCTAACGTTGAAAGCCATGCTTAATCCCACAAAGTCAAGGACGATGACCCTCAGCTCAACGGCTCTGAAGAAAGTACAGAATCACCCGTATTATGGGAGGAATTCCATAGTAGTCAGCCAATCACAGAGCCTGCAAATTATAAAGCCACAGGTGTATTCACTTAAAAAATTTAGATAGGTAGCAACATTGTTAAATGTTCCTGTTATTTGAAGACCTGAACTAATGTTCCCGGTGTCAAATAACATACTCAATCTAACATGATGTAGACAGTCTAATTTTCCCAATAATTAAAAATACTTTTAAGTCGCAAATTTGTGTTTAGAGGTTTAACAGCAAAGCTTTTATTTATTTAATGTATATGGAACCCTTAAAACAAAAGGGCAATTCAGAGGGCTTTACATAGGCAGTACAATACAAAAACGTCCTTTATAGCCATGAGTATCGGCCTGCTGGTTTCTTCTGAAGCTACTCAGTGCTAACCCTAAAATGGGCGTGCTGGGGCTGTTAGAACTGTTTGAGAGCCAATAGGAGTGCTCATCTGTGGGCATCCGTGGCCTATTGGTTAAGGAGTTGGACCGGTTAAGGAGTTGGACCGGTTAAGGAGAACATGCCATCAAATCCTGATAAATATGATTTCATAAAAATGTGTCTCCTCCTTTCCATCAAGATTATATGAACCGTGCGGATGCTTATGAGCAGATCTCTTAAGTAGCCAGTTTATCCATATGCAACAAAGCTTGTTGAATAGTCAAATAAAGTGAACATTTGAGTGCTTGCAGTCATTTTATTGATCGACTCATTTAAAAGCATTAGCCTGGAAAAGCAGGAAAGGATAACGTGAAGGGCAGATGGACCATTCTGTTGATGAAAGTATGGAATTGGAATATAGGGGTATAGCCCTGAAATGCATAATATTGGGGATACTCCTGAAACTCTAACATTGGACAATACTTCATTGCTGGTGCAGGCATTGCTGTAAGGGGCGTTGTAGTCGTGGGCGTGTCTTCTCACAGGCACCGCTGTATGCAACGGTGTAGTAGGCTGATCTGCTAGGGGTTCCTATAAGGTGGAGGATAGACTACTGGTTGCCCATTGGGATTATTGTTGAAGGGAGGCATCAAAAAGAAAGTAAAGAAATGTAAATTCTTAAAAATGGATGACTTAAAACGTAATTTATGAATAAGGCTTTACTTTGATCAGGGCCGTCCAGGAGGTTGCCCTTGCTTAATGTAGAAGGATAACCAATCGGCGGCATCCCAATAGTTGGATGCAGCATAGGGATATACTCCCGGGGAGTATCCAGACCATGTTCTTGGGGAATCGACTGGACGTCGGTAAACGAGAGACGCTGCAAAAGGAAGGTCTTTGTAATTGACAAACGCATCAGCTGGCTTCAGGGGATCAGCCACGTGCTGGTGGTGGTGCTTCAGGGGATCAGCCACGTGCTGGTGGTGGTGCTTCAGGGGATCAGCCACGTGCTGGTGGTGGTGCTTCAGGGGATCAGCCACGTGCTGGTGGTGGTGCTTCAGGGGATCAGCCACGTGCTGGTGGTGGTGCTTCAGGGGATCACCCACGTGGTGGTGGTGCTTCAGGGGATCAGCCACGTGGTGGTGGTGCTTCAGGGGATCAGCCACGTGGTGGTGGTGCTTCAGGGGATCAGCCACGTGGTGGTGCTTCAGGGGATCAGCCACGTGGTGGTGCTCTTGCATCAGGGGATCCGCCACGTGGTGGTTCTGCTGCATCAGGGGATCCGCAACATGGTGGTTCTGCTGCATCATGGGATCCTCCACGTGGTGGTTCTGCTGCATCAGGGGATCCGCCACGTGGTGGTGGTGGTGCCGGGGGATCCGCCACGTGGTGGTGGTGCTGCTTCGGGGGATCCGCCACGTGGTGGTGGTGCGGGGGAACCGCCACGTGCTGCTGCTGCCACCACCACTGATGTTGCGGGGGATCAGCCACGTGCTGGTGGTGCTTCAGGGGATCAGCCACGTGCTGGTGGTGCTTCAGGGGATCAGCCACGTGCTGGTGGTGCTTCAGGGGATCAGCCACGTAGTGGTGGTGGTGCTTCAGGGGATCAGCCACGTAGTGGTGGTGGTGCTTCAGGGGATCAGCCACGTAGTGGTGGTGGTGCTTCAGGGGATCAGCCACGTAGTGGTGGTGGTGCTTCAGGGGATCAGCCACGTAGTGGTGGTGGTGCTTCAGGGGATCAGCCACGTGGTGGTGCTTCGGGGGATCCGCCACGTGGTGGTGCTTCGGGGGATCCGCCACGTGGTGGTGCTTCGGGGGATCCGCCACGTGGTGGTGCTGCGGGGGATCCGCCACGTGGTGGTGCTGCGGGGGAACCGCCACGTGGTGGTGCTGCCACCACCACTGATGAAACGGTGGAACAGCCACGTGCCGCGGGGGAACAGCCACGTGTTGCGGGGGAACAGCCACGTGCTGCGGGGGAACAGCCACGTGCTGCGGGGGAACAGCCACGTGCTGCGGGGGAACAGCCACGTGCTGCGGGGGAACAGCCTCCTGCTGCGGGGGGGCAGCCACGTGCTGCGGGGGGGCAGCCACGTGCTGCGGGGGGGCAGCCACGTGCTGCTGCCACAACCACTGATACCAAGGGGGAACAGCCATATGCTGCTGCTGCTGAACAGCCTCCTGTTGCGGGGGAACAGCAACCTGCTGCTGCGGGGGAACAACCTCCTGTTGCGGGGGAACAGCAACGTGCTGCTGCGGGGGAACAGCCACGTGCTGCTGCTGCTGCTGCTGAATAGCCTCCTGCTGCGAGGGAACGGTCACGTGCTGCTGCGGGGGAAAGGCCATGGTTTGCTTCTGCATCATATGAATCCAGTTACGATATTGATGGTAGTTTGGGTTTTGATTCAAAGGATGATCCATGATTTGCTGCTGGTGGACTGTAGGCTGCTTTGACGTATCCGTCTGTGGAGTGGCTTCTTCATGAGATTTGGTAGGTGGTGCTGTAGGATGAACATGGGCAAGTGTAGTTTCAGGACTTGACCTAATGGGGCAACAGAGTTTGACTTGGGTCCCCTTCCACTGCATTGGCAGTATATAAAATCCATTCTAGAAAAAAAAAAAAAAGGCACCATTAGAACATGAATGCCAATCATTATAACCTAATTGAAATGACGAACTTCACTAGAATCCATTTACATCTTGCGTCATATGACAGCCGTTGTAAGGAACCATCAACACAAGACCCAAAGAGTTGTATTTCATGGAGTAGCCACATTGTGGTTTAACCTGGTTCGGCACCATGGGAGCATCACCCCCTAAATTAAGTAAAGAAACAAAATGTTTAGGCACAGATAACTTCTATAATGGACAACATGACAGTTCAGACATCGTAGGCACAATTGAACATACCCATGTCAAGCATGAAGTAAGAGGATCCAGGTCCCATGGCTTTGAGTTGCATCTGGTCCTCACCACATTTTAAGGAAGTATCCATTTGCCCCCAACCCGAATTAGCCAAAAAAAGGCCAGCTGTTCCTTTTGTTAAGCATGCAAAAAAGTACATTAAGCCAAAAGTGTAAGGCATTTCAACATCACAATAAGGTGAAAAAGTTACCTGCATCATCTGCTTGATAAGAGCCAAGAAGCCCCGTTAATGACTCGGCACGATCCACGGTGCTGCCAAAGAGAATACTTCCCGCTAGGACACCCTCTTTTGATGCCTCACCGCTTGCAATGCTTGGCTCAACCTTCTTCACTATAGCCAAAGCATAACAGTGTGGACATGGGCATAAATAACTCAACAAAATGAGAGCTGCGAACAACTTCCAACTAGTTTCTCTGCTAACGTTGAAAGCCATGCTTAATCCCACAAAGTCAAGGACGATGACCCTCAGCTCAACGGCTCTGAAGAAAGTACAGAATCACCCGTATTATGGGAGGAATTCCATAGTAGTCAGCCAATCACAGAGCCTGCAAATTATAAAGCCACAGGTGTATTCACTTAAAAAATTTAGATAGGTAGCAACATTGTTAAATGTTCCTGTTATTTGAAGACCTGAACTAATGTTCCCGGTGTCAAATAACATACTCAATCTAACATGATGTAGACAGTCTAATTTTCCCAATAATTAAAAATACTTTTAAGTCGTAAATTTGTGTTTAGAGGTTTAACAGCAAAGCTTTTATTTATTTAATGTATATGGAACCCTTAAAACAAAAGGGCAATTCAGAGGGCTTTACATAGGCAGTACAATACAAAAAGGTCCTTTTGAGTGCTTGCATTCATTTTATTGATCGACTCATTTAAAAGCATTAGCCTGGAAAAGCAGGAAAGGATAACGTGAAGGGCAGATGGACCATTCTGTTGATGAAAGTATGGAATTGGAATATAGGGGTATAGCCCTGAGATGCATAATATTGGGGATACTCCTGAAACTCTAACATTGGACAATACTTCATAGCTGGTGCAGGCATTGCTGTAATGGCGCGTTTCCACTGCAGGGTGCGGAACGGATCGGATCGCAAAGGTGCGGGTCGGGTCGCGTTTCCACCGCCAAAAGTGGGCGTGACCCGGACTTTGCCGTACCCGTTCCGGCCCCCTTCTTGGGACTCCTCCGTTGGGGTACCGCAAACGAGACGATCGAGGCGCCTGAAAGGGTCCCGTGAAATTCTAGCTACACCCCCCCTCCGTTGATTGGTCGACAGAATCGTCACTTCCGGGTGACGCGGGGATAAAAACAAACGAACAGTAGCCTCGAGGTATTATTCTTTACAATTAACTTGTCGCGTAAAACGCTTGCTTGGGCGAACAAGGAGGTGGAGACGTTCGTCTGCATTCTTGGGGAGGAAGACGTTTTTTACGATGTTTACGTCGCTGCCGCGGCGATCGACATCCGGCCTACCACAAAGGGTACTGTCGGCAGTGGAAACGCGACCTCGGAACTGAGCTGGGCTATACCGCCCCCTCCCTACCGCACCTTTGCGATCCGATCCGTTCCGCACCCTGCAGTGGAAACGCGGCATAAGGGGCGTTGTAGTCGTGGGCGTGTCTTCTCACAGGCACCGCTGTATGCAACGGTGTAGGCTGATCTGCTAGGGGTTCCTATAAGGTGGAGGATAGACTACTGGTTGCCCATTGGGATTATTGTTGAAGGGAGGCATCAACAGAGGATTCCACAGGTAGAATTGAAAGGGCAAGGCTGCGGGTTTCGGTGTCTTCTGAGTTGTAGGAGGTGTGGTGCGACCCGACCCGCACCTTTGCGATCCGATCCGTTCCGCACCCTGCAGTGGAAACGCGGGTTATAGATAGGCCTAATTGTATTCCGAATGAGGCGTATACATGATCATTTTCTGTTCCGGAACAGATGTGTCCATGTAAACGCGGCTGAGGCCCACGGTGGAACTGCAGATCCAATCGACTCAGGCTAATGACGAGGGCTTCTCCATCTTCCATCCATATTTATTTAATTGGTGCTGGTGACGACCATTTTTATGATGATCTTTTTTTAATATTGTTTTTTATGAATCATCTTTAAAAACTCCCATTTAAACTAGTCCCTTCTGATGTTGCAGATGGACAAGATGAAGTCCAACGTAAGATATATTTGATATACTTTAATGAATTAGGCCTATTTGACACCACCTGGGTGGCAGCATAAAGTCGCTGTAGGAGCCCTGTGGTCGGACCAGCCACCTCGTTCATGATTCCATTAGTTGCTATTGTCCAACTGACAAAGAGGCTGCCTTTCCTATATAGAGCAAGAAGCTATTTGGTGTTCTGTTGTGACACACACACACACACACACACACACACACACACACACACACACACACACACACACACACACACATACACACACACACACACACACACACACACACACACACACACACACACACACACACACATACATATACACACAAACATGTACACCCAAACACATTCTACCAACACATACACACACACACACACACGCACACACACATATACACACACACACATACACCCAAACACATTCTACCAACACACAGACACACACACACACATGCGTGCATGCATGCACACACACGACTCAAACCCCCAAATGCACACGGACACAAACATGTCCCTCTCTCTCTCTCTCTCTCTCTCTCTCTCTCTCTCTCTCTCTCTCTCTCTCTTCCTCTCTCCCTCTCTCTCTCTCTCTCTCTCTCTCTCTCTCTCTCTCTCTCTCTCTCTCTCTCTCTCTCTCTCTTCCTCTCTCCCTCTCTCTCTCTCTCTCTCTCTCTCTCTCTCTCTCTCTCTCTCTCTCTCTCTCTTCCTCTCTCTCTCGCTCTCTCTCTCTCTCTCTCTCTCTCTCTTCCTCTCTCCCTCTCTCTCTCTCTCTCTCTCTCTCTCTCTCTCTCTCTCTCTCTCTCTCTTCCTCTCTCTCTCTCTCTCGCTCTCTCTTGCCCGACCTCGACCCAGCCCACTTTGCTCAGAGAGAACCCACGGTGGGCCCCTCCCTCCTCCTTCTGCCTCCCCCCTCCCTGGGAAACGGGGACAACAAATTAGCCCGCTTTGGGCTTGGTCCGGGGCCCACGGAGGAGGACACTTGGACGGCCCTCAGAGTGTCCGCCTGGAGTTCCCAGGGACCCCTCTTGCCCCCGGTCCCCTTTCAGCGGTGGAGGAAGCCGCCATTGTGCCAGCACCTGTCTCTGGAGGAAATTGGTTAAAGTGATGGCTTTGTTAGCCGTCGCCACGGAAACCCCCCCGTCCCATCGTCCCCCCCTCCCAAAGAGAAAAGAGCAAGGGGCCACAGCAGAGCAAGGGATTGTGTGGGGCAGGGGGGAGGGCGGGGGCCGGTGGGGGACGAGGAGGGAGGCTGGGACGGTGTGGGAGGTGGGCTGGGTTCAGGGGAGATTTTCGTTGAAGGTGAGGGCAGCTGAGAGTTTTAAACAGTGACTATAATAAAGAAGACCCGCTCTCCCATGTTCTATGTAGGATTAGCATTTAAATTGTATTTGTCTTATGTGCTATATTTGGGCCACATTTAGTGTTGCGTTTTTCTGTCTTTGAAGCCCAGACAGATGTTTTGTGTTGGGTGGAACCCAGAGGCTTAATGTTTGTTGGATGTGTCGGCCTGCATCTCATGTCATTTCTCCTCTTCTTCCGCATTTGCGTGATGCACCTGGAAGCAGGTCTATATCATATCGTATTTTAATTGTTAAAACCGTTTAAACTTTACTAAACAGAAATAACGTGCTTGTTGATCACATTATCTGCACCTTCAGACCTACCTCAAGTTTCCCACTAGATGGTAGTCTTTCACTGTTTTTGAGGTGAACCCCGTTGTCGGGGGTAGATACCAAGCGTGCAGACCAGGGAGATACTAGCGTCAGACACTGCATGCGTGATTTTCCAGTTGTTACTTTTCAACCGGCCCGATTTATTGTACCAGTTTTCTGTACGACAGACTGACTGACTGCCAAACAGAAAGACAGACGGACGGACGGACGGACGGACGGACGGACGGACGGACAGACAGACAGACGGATAGACCGATGGATCGAGATAGATCTCAAGGTCATATCTGAATCCCTGCTTTGTCCCAATTCTTCTTTTTATCTTTTGTATCGATTCAAATAACTCCTCTCACATATAGGTAATGACAAATGTTTATCCATTATAGAGGCTGTCACTGTAGACCACACCAATTATACATTGGGGAACCGCCCACTGCCTCCTGGGCTTCTTTGCTTCAAGACCAGACCACACACCGAAATGGTGTGTGTGTGTGTGTGTGTGTGTGTGTGTGTGTGTGTGTGTGTGTGTGTGTGTGTGTGTGTGTGTGTGACTGTGTGTGTGTGTGTGTGTGTGTGTGTGTGTGTGTGTGTGTGTGTGTGTGTGTGTGTGTGTGTGTGTGCTTGTCTGCGTGTGTGCGTCTGTGTGTGTGTGTGCGTCTGCGTGTGTGTGCGTCTGCGTGAGTGTGTGTGTGTTTGTGTGTGCGTGTGCTTGCAAGAGAGAGAGAGAGAGAGATATATATATAGAGAGAGAGAGATGTGATTAATCACGCCTCTCACTGCACGAAAGGTTACACATCTTAGGCCCAATCCCATTTCTACCCCTTAACCCTCCCCCTTGTTTTGAAGGGGTAAGGGGAAGGCGTAAGGGGTAGAAATGGGATTGGGCCTTACAGTTTTTTTCAATTGCTTGAACACTATAGACACATGCTTAGACCAAAGCAACACAACTTGAAGTTTTTGTTTCTATACCTTAAACACATGTAACCATTCCTTAAACAAAAGCGCTGCTTTGCACTTTAGTTGCAATTGTGCAACACACTTGCTTCTTTCTGCAACACACTTGATCCTGCACACTACACAGTATTTCATACATAAGACACTTAATTCAAAAATGACGTCTCATTGTACCATTGCTAAAACACATCTATTCAAAATCCTAAACACATTGGTTAATTGAGAATACTTACTTACACACCTCAAAACACTTTCTTCCAAAACTGAACACCAACAGTTTCATCCATAATAAGGACATTCCAACTCAAAAACAGGTATGTCTTCAACTCTCTACTTTCTACTCTACTCAGACTGTATCAGATAGAGAAGTATTCAATAACATAGAGCGAGTGAGCATTTCCAATATCAGACGCATCATGGTAAAGCACCAAATTACCATGAAGCAATTGTACAGGGTCCCATTTGAGAGAAACAGTGTCAGGGTCAAAGGACTTCGACGTGAACATGTACAGGTAAGTGTTACAGTCCTTTACATTTACAATACAGTATTGGTGTCATCCAGTTACAGCTGAATATGTGCCATTGTATCAGTACCACATATACATTGTTGGTTTCCATCGGGCTGCTCTGGTCTGCAACTGGTTCACCAACCATCATCAATTTGAAGTCCTATACTTGCCCCCTTACACACCATTTCTAAACCCCATAGAAGAATTATTTTCGGCTTGGAGATGGTGCGTATATGACCGCCAACCTCATGCTCGCATGCCTCTTCTGCAGGCAATGGAACAGGCCTGCAGAGACATCAACATAGGGTCAATCCATGGATGGATTCGGCACACATGGCAATATTTTCCCCGATGCTTTGCGGCGGAGAAAATATTACTGTGAATATTGTGATGTTGATGAGATCCTATGGCCAGACCCCAACAGACGGCAGGGTCCATAAGCCCACCCATGCACAATTGCCATGTTTTTCTGTGTTCACAGTACAATAGGGTTTATTTATTTATTTATTTTTGCTCAAACTGTATTTACTGCACTGTAATGTACAGTAGAGCAATATACAGTATTTAGTATTTCTTTTGGTTGTGGTGAAAACGTGCCCTCTGTGGTGCTGAATAAAAACAGTGAACATGAAAGACTGCAGTGTTTTATATAAAGTAGACCAATGTGTTGCTGCTGATCTGAAAGTGTATTCATATGATGCAAGTGTGTTTCATTTTGACATCAGAGTGCCATTTTTACAAAGAATTGTTAGGTTTCGATAGCCGAGTTTCAATTTGACATAGATGTGAATGGTTTATTTCCCAGTGTTGTTGTCTTATTTGCTTGTGTGTTGAGTTTTGACACAATGAGCCAAATTTTGCAAAACGTGTTCAAGCAATTGAAAAAAACTGTAATGACCAAATGTCAGAAGAATCCAATATCAGGGGCCAAGTCCGGGAAATGTCATCTGTTCAACTACAACGAGAGAGATGTGAAGCTAAGCACGCCATGTGCACAGAGCCGTAGGTTAGGTCTGTATGATGTGGGACAAGGATTATTTCTAGCATCCTAGGGCATTTAAACTCTCACACACCCAATATAAGTTTAACTCTGTGGCATTGAATGCCTAAATGTGGAGCAATTAAGGCTTCCTTGATGAAGGCGAGACAAACATTGTTTATTTTGATGTGGTGTCAGGGTCATCATTTGAATCTCTCAAATGCTGTATTATGTGCTGTTCCTTTTAAACAAATTTGAAGCAAAGAGTAGAAAGTCAATTATTTGTATGTTTTAAACGCACATTATGATGCATTAAAATAAACTCCAGAAATATGTTAACACTCTTACTGTTAATACTGTTAATTTTCCCAGTGCCAGGCTTACATTTAGGTCAAAGAAATGTAAAGTAGAAAAGTAGTTGGGTTGATGTTAAGCATTGTATTTGCCCTACAATTGTACAATATAATTGTCCAACCTATCGCACACATGCCAATGTGTGTGGGAGTGCAATTGTAACAGACAAAATCATAAGCAGTCCTACCATGGAATTGGCTGATCTTGGTCTGGGTTGCTGCCTCAACTGTGTATCTTCAGGGAACGCAAGCTGGACGAGTCAAAGTATAATATACTTTGACTCGTAGTATCAAAGTATATATATTTTTCATAGTAGCTGATATTTTGTCATGCTACCTCATGGTGTTAACACGCTTAACCCAGTTTGGCCTTTTAATAAGACATGTGATTGTGTGTGTGTGTGTGTGTGTGTGTGTGTGTGTGTGTGTGTGTGTGTGTGTGTGTGTGTGTGTGTGTGTGTGTGTGTGTGTGTGTGTGTGTGTGTGTGTGTGTGTGTGTGTGCGAGTGTCTATCTGTGTGTGGTCTGAATGTGCTTGTGTGTGTGTGTGTGTGTGTGTGTGTGTGTGTGTGTGTGTGTGTGTGTGTGTGTGTGTGTGTGTGTGTGCGAGTGTCTATCTGTGTGTGGTCTGAATGTGCTTGTGTGTGTGTGTGTGTGTGTGTGTGTGTGTGTGTGTGTGTGTGTGTGTGTGTGTGTGTGTGTGTGTGTGTGTGTGTGTGTAAGTGAGCCTTAGTGTGTGGGTGTGTGTGTGCGAGTGTGTCTGTGCGGGTTTTATGCTGTCTACTTACATAATGGTGTTTAAATGCACATGGCTTGGTTTCCACCCATTTAATGGTGCCTGGAGTTAAAAATCCTTTGGGGAAATAACAATGATTTGTAAAAAAAAAGCTGGAAAAGTGTGGTGTGCTATTTGTTAGTGAATAGGCTTTACTGTTATTGTTGCAAGGTTATTAGTGGTTTACATAGAGAGGTGCTGGTTCATAGTGCTACTCTCTGAGAATACGAATACGAGGTCAATTTCCAATGACCGTATTCCATTGCATTTGCTGGCTTTCTTTCACGCCAAGATTATTCCAGTGTGCTAGAAAAAAAATGATTGAATCATGTAGGAATACTACTGTTGTGAATGAATGAGAGGATGAGCTAAGACTGTGACTCACAATTGCTCATGACTCTTTGGCTCTGTGACAACTTCCGAGTCTGCAGTTTAAAACTTCAGCCATAATGTTGTTAATAATAATAATAATACATTTCATTTAGAGGCGCCTTTCAAGACACCCAAGGTCACCTTACAGAGCATATAGTCATCATACATTTTTTAAAAAACAAGACATTGTGGAAAAAATAAATAAACATAAGCAATAAGAAATAAATAAAACAAAAACAAGACAAAACAAAACAAAACAAAAAAACAAAACAATCAAAACAGTGATCAGTTAGACGTTGTGTGCGAGTTTGAACAGGTGAGTTTTGAGTTGTGACTTGAAGGTTGTAATGGTGTCTTTTATGTGTGGGGGGAGGGAGTTCCAGAGCCTGGGTGCTGAACAGCTGAATGACCGGGCACCCATTGTAGTGAGTCGTGATGTGGGGATACATAGTAGTCCAGCAGAGGTTGAGCGGAGGGAGCGGGAGGGAGTGTATTCTTGGAGGAGGTCGCAGAGATAACTGGGGGCTAGGTTGTGGAGAGCTTTGTAGGTGAGGAGTGGGGTTTTTATTGTTGGGAAATAATTGTTGTAGCAGTCTATGGATTATAGCGAATACATGTTTTGCCAGCTGTGGGTTAACAAGTGCTCACAGCAAAAAGGAGCAACGTAGGTCTTGTTAACCTCTCTGCTGTCTCATGTCATATCTCTGTCGGTCATGGTTTTGCTTTTATAGAAACACATGAATACACACAACTACCCAAATGTTTCTTGTCACTCTTCTCACAAACACACACACACACACACACACACACACACACGCACGCACGCACGCACGCACGCACGCACACACACACATGAATGTGAGCATACACACCTGACCGCGTGCACACACACAAACGTGTGCACACACACACCCATACACGTGCACACCTTAAAACCTCCCACTAGGTGCAGACAGGACCACACACACATCTTCCGGGCAAAATGTTTGGAATGCAATAAACTTTTATTTCAGATGTATCGAAGTCTGTGTCTGCCTGACACAGATGACAAGAAGTAAATCGCCAAGGTCACATTGGAGACGGATAATGTTTTGTGTGTGTTCACCTATCTATCTATCTGTCTGTCTGTCTGTCTGTCTGTCTGTCTGTCTGTCTGTCTGTCTGTCTGTCTGTCTGTCTGTCTGTCTGTCTGTCTGTCTGTCTGTCTGTCTGTCTGTCTGTCTGTCTGTCTGTCTGTCTGTCTGTCTGTCTGTCTGTCTGTCTGTCTGTCTGTCCGTCCGTCCGTCCGTCCGTCCGTCCGTCCGTCCGTCCGTCCGTCCCGTCCGTCCGTCCGTCCGTCCGTCCGTCCGTCCGTCTATCTATCTAGATAGGTCTATCTTTCTATATCTATCTGTATGTCTATCTGTACGTCTGTCTGTCTTTTATTCCAACAGTACCTTTATATTCATGGGGACTCTTAGTGGAGAATGCGTAATAACCTAGCGTGTCAACCGAGATGTGCATCCAAACCCGCACAGGACAGGGGTTCAAAGGCTGTGTGTGACCATGCGTCGGCCAATTCCTCCCGACTATCTCTGCCTCCCCCCCCCCCCCCCGAGCGAAACACACACATGGCCCAGCAGAGGATGTTCTTCCTGCCAGCACGCCTGCAGCCCAAGGAAGAAGCCCCCCAGGTCTCCCTGTGTTGACCCCTGACCTGCCCTGACACCACTCGTTCACCACCATGCCGAAGGGCGCCCCGAGCTCACCTCCTCCACCGCCGTCTGGTTCCACTCCTCCGGCTGCTGCTGCCGCTGCCGCCAGCCCTGCAGACCTCCCGGAGGACCTCCCCATTAATGGGTCACACACACCCCTCCTGGAGGAGAGCGGCCGTGAAGACCCCCAGGGAACGGCCGGGCTGCACAGGGCCCAGCCGTCACCTCAGGTTCAATAAATAACAATCAGAAATTCGTGGCTGTCCTCACCGCCCAAACAAACAGTCTGGTGGTTGTTTGGCATGATTGGCCCCTGGGACACCTAGATGAAGGAAAAAAAACACCTACCTTAAATCTGGGGTGTTCTTCTCAGAAGTCGGAAAATGAAATAGTTCACATGATGCAAAACAGGATCTGTAGGTATATGTGTGTCCTTGGACTAACAACCAAATTCCATATGTAGTGATTCTGATTATCAACAAAAGGGAACAACTACAACCACGTACTCAGTTCATGTAAAATAAGCAGCACACCTCACTTCCTCTGCCTTTGTTCCTCTCCTCCTCACCTGGCTCTCCCCCGGCGCGTCCGTAGCTGTATCTGGGAGTGTGTGTGTGTGTGTGTGTGCGAGCGCGCGTGCGTGTGTGTGTGAGAGAGAGTGTGCTGATTTAAGGACCTCCCAGACAGCGGCTCAGAAACGCTGAGACAAACACACACACACACACACACACACACACACACACACACACACACACGCAAGACAGGAAGGCAGCTTTTTGAACTTTGTGGTTGGGCCACACTGGTCTTCCTTCAACCAGCTTTCATCTCTCTATCCTTTCATAAAAATTCTGCTCCTTTCCTTTGATCTTCTCAGGTCTGTTGGAGTTCCCTGACTCTTTCTCTTTTTGTCTCTCCGTCTCTAAATACCATATCATTTAATGACTCTATAGTGAATGATGAAACAAGCATAAAGTCCCTCAGGTGCCTTCAGTCACTCAGTTTGTCTGCGTGCGTCTCTCTCTCTCTCTCTCCTCTCTCTCTCTCTCTCTCTCTCTCTCTCCCCGCCACACACACACACACACACACACATTTCTTACTGTGAGAAAAAAAAAACGACACGAAAAACTTTGCACAATGAGAAAACGACATTCAAGAAAAAGACCCAAGTCATGAGTCAAAGACATTCTCAAAGAAAAGCAGACAGGGATGTTCGGTGGACAAGGTTTTAAAAAGCAACATGTAGGGAGGTGCCCAGTATTTCCCTACTGCCTTGTCAAAGCCCAATCCCAGAACATTGCCTGGTTCTGACACTAGGTTGGCATCAGAAGCACTTTCTGCTCATTGGTGAGCAACACCAAAAGAATGACTTCAACTGTGATAATGACGCAGTGTTTTGAGTTTAAGTAAAACTACATTTTCTGGTTTCTAAAAAACATGCTCTTGCATTATTGTTGTGTTGAAACAGTTTTGACTGAGTCTGTTAGCCTGTCCGTCTTTTTGTCTGCCTCAAGGAATTAAGGCTCCCACAACACACTAGCCATGACACAAATGTGTGTGTGTGTGTGTACATGAATACGCACACACATATGAGTGCATTTGCAATGGTGTATGTGTCAGAGCTTGGGTGGGTTGGAGCAGAAACACATACACAGACACACACACTTTCTCTCTCTCTCTCTCTCTCTCTCTCTCTCTCTCTCTCTCTCTCTCTCTCTCTCTCTCTCTCTCTCTCTCTCTCTCTCTCTCTCTCTCTCTCTCTCTCTCTCTCCTCGCTCTCTCTCTCTCTCTCTCTCTCTCTCTCTCTCTCTCTCTCTCTCTCTCTCTCTCTCTCTCTCTCTCTCTCTCTCTCTCTCTCACACTGCTGATCCCTGGGTGGTCCGGACTGTGAATGTTTATGATGTAAACCAAGCTAATCCAACTGGCTTGTTGCAGTGAATTGAGAATGATTTACAAGATGTAGCTTGAGAGCCAGCGGGGAGGGAGGGAAGCACTCGGTCACCGCCACAGTGAGGACTGGCCTGTCCATCGGAGTCTGTTCGATCCTCTATCTGTCGCTCTCTCTCTCTCTCTCTCTCTCTCTCTCTCTCTCTCTCTCTCTCTCTCTCTCTCTCTCTCTCTCTCTCTCCCTCTCTCCTTTGCCCTTCTATCCTTCCCTACTCCCTTTAATCCCTTCTTTCTGGTTGGTTTGATGCCTTTATTGCTTGAGTTTGACGCAATGTAAAAAAATAAATGAGGTCCGTTCGGTTAGGGCTCTGGTAGAGATTTCCATCTTCTCTCTTTTCGTGTTGGGGCTGTGGCGATAAAGGAGAAGGAAAGAAAGTGTTACGCACACAAACACACACACAGAAATACACACACACACACAATCACACACAGATGGACATGCACAGGCACACACACACAAACACACACACACACACACACACACACACACACACACACACACACACACACACACACACACACACACACACACACACACACACACACACACACACACACACACACACACACACACACACAGACACACGTTCTCCCTCTCAATCTTTGATGGACATCACCTCCCATGGCCACCAACCAGACAACACTGCAGGTTTAGCCACGTCCTCCAGACTTTGGATACGTAGAATGTCTCTCTCACATCTGTAAAACACAACAACAAAAAAAAAAACTGCCAAGCTGTGATCTGTGTTAGTGTCCAGGGTATGGGGTTGACGTTTACAGCTTAGGGCCTGGCCTTCCTTCCAGATCCCACTTCTTTACGACGAGACGAGAGGGATGCCACCTGTGTGCTGACAACACCTTGTAAAGCAGGCGGGAGGAGAGAAGAAACAGAAAAGGCCGTTCTACGGTTCTACAGTTCTACAGTTGGAAAATGTGCTGGGGAGCAGATAATAAGGGTTTAGGGGAGGCAGTAATTGTGCGTTGTAATTTCAAGGAGATGTTTGTTTATTTGTGTTAGAAAATGTGAAAATTGCTAACAGTCTGACTTAACATAACACATTTCTTATGTTTTCCTTTTCCACTATAAATGTAGACTGTCTGGGGAAACAATAAGTGTGGGGGGGGAAACACAAAAAGTGGTGAAAGGCTCTGGTTTTCATATGGTGAATTTTTTTTCCACGCGAAAAACATTATAATTGTTTGATCTTGTATCCACAGACAACCCCCCCCCCCCCCCCAACCCCCAATGCATTTCCCTCATTTCTTAAATCTTTATCACCATTCCTTACCTATCTCCTCTTTGTATCTTGTTTTCTTTCGTAGCCCATCTCTTCACCACCCAGACTTCTATCTCAGTGTGCAGTTACTGTGGGGTCCAGAGAGCAGCAGCAGCAGTCATTCAAGCTCATCTCCTGGCCAGAGCAAACAAAGCCAAGACCACATTCTTCAAGTTAGATTTGCTGCAATGTCTCTGCTCTGTGAAACAGGCATTTTTTAATACTACTAAGTACTAAGAAGATGAAATGTAGGGGCAATCTCAGGCATTACATGTTTAACACTGTCTGGAATAAATGTGCAATTTAAACTTAAACTTGAGTAGAAGTATCAATCTACTGAGTTAAAACTAGTTATATGCTGGTGTTTCTTGTGATTTTGTTTGATTTTTATTATTTATCATTTATGTATGTGCCGCAGCAATACAATGGACACACTAGATTAAAAATTGCATACAATAAATAATCCTACCTGGCTGGGCTGATTCTGGGCTGACTGCCCGGCGAGTGGAACCTTTGTGATGTAGGCAGTTTCTCACACGGACGGATTTTACTAGACGGACTGATGTCATCATACATGCTAACTATTAGCTCACTTTACGAATGTAGAATTTAAATATATACAGAATTAACTTACGTATCCATAGTTTTAAGGACTGCACCTGGTTTTCCTTCCTATATAAAGCGTTGAAGAATAATCGCCGATTCCATAATAGCGTTTATTATACTTTATTATTGAGTTAGTGTGTGCTATTCTGTAAGTGACAGGTACTGCATGTTTCTCGGTCGCTATCGTTGTATTGAGAAGTCATCCCCGAGGCTCACTGTAAGGTAAGTGGACATTCAATCACAATCATGTGCATACAGCCATTCCGCAGGCAGTTATCATTGTTGTACATTTCTGCGATTGACGTTGTTTATTGATGCTTCCAAGCATTTACCAAACATCTGAACATATTCCAGTTAATAGGGTTACAGCGAGGCTTGATCAAAGATGATTTAATATATTTAATTATGTAGAAAAGCTTGACTGGCAATGTGACGAACGTAGTTATAACCCAAACAGAAACTGCCAACATGGTAGGCTAGATAACAACAACAACCACACACTGTTAGTCTAATCAAAGTCTCCATGTCCGATATGTCCCTCCGCAGGAGACACGATGGAGCTCCAAGCTGTGTTGATGGCAGCTGGTGGGGGTTCTCGTATGATGGATCTGACGTACAACACCCCTAAGCCGATGCTGCCAGTGGGCAACAAGCCTCTCATGTGGTACCCACTGAACCTGCTGGAGAGGGTTGGCTTCGAAGGTGACCCAGGCTGTTGAGAGTTCTTAGATCCGTTGATGCTTGCATACTAAATGCTTGAAACAATTTAGAAGGCAATTAAGAATAGGCTTAACTACAATTTATCTAGTCCTCCGCGTCACCCCTAACCCATTTACCCCCCACACTATTAATCTTTTTATTTCGAATATATAGTATATAGTACGACAGTATATATTTGTAGTATATCCGTTAACACATCATGAGCGACGTTTTGCGGTGCATTTCCTTTTCTATATCTTAAAGCGCAACATGAAGGGGGCGAGGGGCTCCATAAAATGATCGCTTGTTCAGGCACTTGGTGGATTTTGATATTGTATGGTAGCAAACAACCAACAGAAAAGGTCTAAAAATTTGGTTTTTGTTGTACATCCCCCATGTGTGGCCAGCATTTTACTACATGCAGCTAAATAGCCTAGTCTTGCAATTAGATTTAACTATGCTTACACAGCAATAGTGAGCATAATGCCCAGGAGGGAAGATTTTTTTTGCAGACAAGCGATTAAAAAAATACAGGCCCAGCCAATTTTACCCAGTTTTTGTTTGTAGATTACACTTTATGAAAGTGCACTTTATTTTATATTAAGTACTTTAAAACTGAGTTGCACATAGATCACTAAAGTAAACTCATAGATCACTCAGTCATCTACTTATTCAAGGTTTAGTGTTTATTATTTTTTTAATAGTCTTACAGATATTAGACTGGCTTTGTCTTTGAGAATTTGCTTCTCTCAGCTGCTGTTTTGGCTTACTTATTTTTTACTGGCCTCCTACCTTACAGCCCAGTGGCGATTTGCCCTTTTAAATTCTATGTGTTTCAGAGTGTTAGGGATTATAGGCAAATAATGCACTTTGAGATTCTTGAATATAAAGTGCAGTATAAATAAAATGTATTATTATTATTATTATTATTAATGCAATATAAAAACCGAAGATTTCAGTTTTCTTCTCTTTGGCGACACCTATGGCGTTAAGTTGTCGTTGCAAGTGTGGTTTTGGACCACACTTAAGTTCCTAGAGATCCCAGAGAAATTGGCTACTTGGCTCAGGCCGTAGAGTGTGTTGACCTGTAACCAGATGGTTGCTAGTTCAATCGAGTGACAAGGTGACCATGACGATAAACCTAACCCTAACTGCTCCCGTCTCCTTGTATGGTTTCTGAAACACACCGATGTTGGATTGTGTTTGCAGAGGTCATCGTGATCACCACCAAGGAGGTGCAGAAGATGATGAGCACGGACCCCAAGATGAAGCTGGAGGTGAAGATGAAGCTGGACGTGGTGTGTATCCCGGAGGACACCGACATGGGAACCGCCGACGCTCTCCGGCACATCCAGCAGAAGATTAAGGTGTGTGCTCTCCTCTCCCCCTTCTTATGCGTTTGCAGTGGGGTTGCAAATGCAATGAACTCAAGTTGTAACAAAATAAGAAACACAATGCACTAGGGTGTTCAAACAACCGTTAGACTTTAGGAATTGGTCTCCCGTCCCAATAACCGAGTGGGCTCCGACGCTGGCGCTAGGTGGAAGGAAAGAGGAGCCGAGTTTGAGGCCCGTTGTGGCAATTTGGAGAAAGCAATACAGAGTACTCTGCATCAGGGCAAGCCTGCTCTTCATTTGTTACATGTTACCATTGCCTGGGATGTCCTAAAATCTAAACACACACACACGCCTGAATGCAAAGACACATACATACAGACATACACATCCAAGGTCTTATTTGTGTGTTCAGTGCATGAGAAAGTGGTTATTCCGAGTTGCAAATCAAAGATATCCACGGCCATAATTTGGTTAGTTGGAACATCAGGTAAACCTGCCAACGCCAGGGTATGACTAGTTCCAAGCAGCCAAGACAGTTTAGTCCGTGGGAACCCTTACCCCTAGCAGTTAAAGAAAGAAACACTTATCGATGCCCACCCAGAATGAACTAATGTGTATTCCCTCACATGGTACATGCCAAAGGTGCTTGCGTTTTCTCTCCCACGCCACACCATGTCAGACATCTCAGTGGCATTGCCCCCCTTTCCTTCTAAACAGAGGAGGTCATGGTTAAGGCCCATAATCACAAGCTGTTTAACCATGGAATCCAGTAACACATATGGTACTTAGGCTGGGGCAGCAGGTGCAGCAGCAGCAGCCCCACCACCACCACGGCCCTGGGCAATCAAGGGGGCCCTGGCACATCAAAGCCCCGCTGAGCACAACCTGTTCCCTGAGCGCCCATCCCCTAAATCCTGGCCCCTGCATATTGCTGCTTTGAAGCCTGGGGATAATGATGGCAAAGATTAGGGTGTTCATATTGCAACCTGAATATCACTTCCTTATAGATGGCAGCAATCTCCTAATGTTGTTTAAAGAAATCAGCAATAATACTTTATACATTATTATACATCCATTACATATTGGCCAAGATCTGTGCTCTCTCTCCCCTTGGAAAAGTGGAGTTTATGTTTGACACTTTCGCAAAGCTATTGTTGAAATAACTGTGGTGGCTTTTGAGTCAGTATGAAGCATGCGCAGCAAGTTTCCTTATGCTGGAGTACCATGTCCCCACGTTTTAATGGTTTACGTGTGCGAGCGGCATTTAATGACCTCCATGCTACATCTCTCGTACAAAGTAACCGTTCCAGTGCATCTGTCGCATGAAGCCGGCCAAAATGTGACAAGGAGAACAGCACTGCTTGAACATGTACAGTCTGGTTCCATTGCATGAATTTGTCTTGCCTGTCTGCAGTACCAAAAGGTCGCTCCCATTCAAAATGTATCGGTTCCTTATGGTCATTTGTCAAGAGGGGATGTCACTGCGCATGCCAGGGACAAGCATCGGTGCGTGCGTGTGCGTTGCCTGCGTATGTTTGGTTATTACGCGTGGGCCTGTTGCGGCTTTTAGGGGGGTGCCTGACATGGAAGGAATTGGCAAAGTATAGGAGAGACCTTTGTAGTTTGCCGCTTGGAAGCCCCCCTTGAGTGAGACACCACTGTGTACGGTACAATTCTACTGGTTTTTCTGTGCTACAGTTTTTTGGTCGTGAACACGACTGATTATTACTCATATTAAGATCTCGTTGAGCCTATTGGAACTCACGATGCATTTTACGAAGAATAAATAAGAAATAAGAAGCTGTGTGGGCCTTGGCTGCGAAGGTTACAGTGAGTGGTTAAAGATGCACATCATAGTAATATGGCATTTTAGCACCCTGTTGCTTTTAAAGTAAATCCAGATGTCCCCTGTCAAGACAAGCAGGCTTGACTTTTTTCTTTTTTTGTTTGTATGGTACAAATATAAAAGCTCATGAACAAAACCATAACGTAAGAAAGCCCTAAACGTACACACGGACAAATGTACGGCGAGTCTGGGCACGCTCCCGCCAAGAACGGTCCAATCCCTAATCCTCCTGATCAGGGGGCTAGATTAGAGGAGTAGAGTTACACACACAAACACACTGTAAGGCGATGAGTGAAGGACCCTATCAATGGAGGGCCAAATTCCCCGCATAGAAATCACTCACGCTGTCCATTCGGAGCACCAGTGCCGTCCGCACACATGCTCATCCCTACTCACACAACACTGACGCACACTCATCCCCGCACACAATGTGGCATCCCGTATTGGGGATTTAGTGTGGCTTATCAAACCAAACACTTAAAGTCGGGATTGAAATGAATGGGCAGAGTCACGGGTTTACCTGAAGGAAAGTTTGTCACCGGCACGTTTCGTCCTGTTCAGACTTTTAGCGGCGAGGTCTTTATTTAGATGGATGTTTAAGCTAAGAATCGGTTCTTTCTTATTGAGGTTAACCTATTGAAAGAGAGGCTTTTCTGTGAGCTTTGCACTTTTTCATTGACATTCCATTCGCTTTTCTCGCTTGCGTAAAGCTTTCTGCGCATTACATCCTGGCTTCTTCGGCTCAACCTTATGGAAGTGCATAAGCGCCTTTTTGAGAGTTGCTGAACGAACCGGGAATTCCATTATTACATCCCGGAGCTTCTCGCTAGGGCAGACAGTTAAAAGGTTTTAGGACAGGAAGGCCGAGGAAAAATAGTAGATTGCAATGGAAAACTGCATGGATCCTGTCCTCCAGGTAACCGTGACATGGGCGAGTTGTGGGGGTTTGGGAGACGGGAAAGGGAGAAAAAAGCCTGTATTCTTGTGGGACACAGGAGACATGGTTGAGTAAGAGTTTACCACCCCCCCCCCACCGTCAACATAAACGCGCACACTTCCGTTA